>NC_135422.1:9590097-9890097 GCF_051991245.1 Festucalex cinctus | reverse complement strand
TTGTCACATATCAAACAGGGCGGCTTTGTGGATTAGCAGGGGGAACCGATAATGACATGATAGAAGCGTGATATTTCCCAGCAAATTGAGCGCCACGAAGACACGGCGGAGAAATAAGGACGATCGGCTTCCTTTTTGCTCGGGATCAGATGCTGCTCTTTCTCCTTTTTACTAGGCTGGAATGTGATGTCTTATTATGGGGGGAGATGGGCATGCATGTAATTCCAAAATATCTCAATACTGATACTGAAACGATATCACGGCAAAAAAATAAAATGTGAGGGCTTTTGTCTTCAATGGCTGAGTCGGTTTCCCACCACCTCGTTTGCCTTATTCTTGTTGTGTGAGATGCCAGAGGATGAATAAAGTACGTGACAGCTTCCGTTCTTTCCACATGTAAAAACATTTTGTAGGCGGGACTAATAAACAGATTGAAGCTAGCAAACTTAGCCTATTTCGTTTCCCAACCGCGCAGAAGTACAAATACTGAAAATTCAACTGTTACTTTTTTCCTCTTAAAATTACTACTTTATTCTTCATCCATCCGTCCATCCATCCATCCATCATCTACCTCATATCTGGGGTCTTCTTCATCATATTCGGCACAATATTAACTTTACTGTCATAATAGTAACTTTTTATTTTTGTATGATAATTATTGTGAATAGCAATAATTAAATAATAATAATAAAAAAAAGCTTTTTGACACCTCATATTTAGATGTCATTTTCATAAGATTCAAGATTTTACAAAACTTACTTATTGCAATATTCCAGCTTTATTGTCACTGAAAAATCAATATTTATTATTTAAATAATTCACATGATATTTCAGATTTATACTAACTATGGCATTTACTTAGTAAAAAAATAAAATATTTCAATAAAAATTAAGATTGTTTTGTAACATTATAACTATATTCTTAAAAAATGCCAACATTGAATTTGTATACCGTAGTTATATACCGTAAATACTATACTTTCCACTAGTAAAATGATTTTTTTTACTTTTATAAATGACAAATTTTTGACACATTATATTCTTATAAAATATATTTTATTCAGATTTGATCTATTTTTATATACATTTATATTATAAGTATAAAAAAATATTATTATTATTAGGAATTCGTTTTGCACAAGTATTACAATATTAAGTACTACAATATAATATTATGATTTTATTTTGAACATTTTAAAACTTTATTTTGTAGAGCCAATGTAATACAATCTTATCCATGTTTTTTTTTTACATGTACATTTGTCTATTTCACTAAATTAATATTCTGACTTTTCAACAAATTCCAACTTCTTCCCTTATATGTTTTTTTTCTTGGAATATTTTAACTATGAGTAATGTGCAACACACTGCGGGATGTATGACGTCACACATAGCACAAGCGAGGACAGTATGGCCCCTCCCTCCTCCTCACCTATTTCTTCATAATTGTGTCAGTGGCGTGCAAACGGGTTTTTCCACCGTGGAAGTTTCCATGATGCCGACATGGTAGTACCGACCGTCCGGCCCCCGCCGAGTTCCCCCGCTTTTGAAAAATTAATAAGAGCTTCAATTGCACATAATTGCTTTGACATATATTCACACACACACACGCACACACAAGTAGGGCTGTGAAGGGAGTTATAAATAGCGGCTGTTTGTGGTGCTGCAACTGCTGGCCGCAGGGACTCTGATGTGCATGGCGGACCCCAGAGCAAAACCTCACAGATCAGAAGCACCCCCCCGCTTCGCGCCCCCTGTGGTCCTCACTTCGGATGTGACACTCACAATAATAAAAAACAAACAAATATCTGCGTCACATGACAAAAACAACAACTGCTGCCCGACTGCTACTACACAAAAGTCAAGTGGAGTGGGATGGAACCCCGGAACATGAATTACCCACGTTTGTGGAAATGGACAAAAGTATTGGGACACAGGAAGTGACAGTGAACGAAAAGGAGGATTTGTTTATTTGCTGTGTACCGCTATTGATACATTGTTCAACTTCTTGTTTTTTTTTTTTTTCACTTGAGAGCACACTTGTTGGCATCTTAGACCAGTGGTGTCCAAACTATGGCCCGGGGGCCATTTATGGCCCACCAACCATTTTTCAGCGGCCTGCGGCACATGCTAAAAACTATTTGTACTGTTGGTGGAGACTACCACTACTAGTATTAAATTAATTTTAGATTTTCTATGAAAACATACAATTGAACTATTTACAAGTAAAATGGGAACATTTATCTTCCTAACACTGAGGAGATAAGGTGAATAATTGGGAATAGATTTTTAGAACCAAAAATTGTTTCTCCGAATTGTGAAGCTATTATATTGATTAACTGCTTTAAAAATAGTCAGATAACTGCAGATTGCTGTTGTTTTGGTTCTGTATGTGGGATTTGGCTGCTGTTTAATACAGGGGTGACTAATGGAATAAAAGGCTGGGCCACCCTAAACTTTTTTACCTCATTTCATTTTACAATTGAATATGTTTTCAAAGTAACTGCAATATATAAACAATAGACAATTGCTTGACTGATTATGGCGCAATGTAATGAACTAAAATGTAAAATTTTTAAAAGCGGCCCTTGCATCCTTAGATTTTTCTGGATGTGGCCCTCAGCGGAAAAAGTTTGGACATCACTGTCTTAGACTCTTGCCCATATACATATCGAGTCCTTATGTATTTTTTTCTGCAGTTGTATATGCAAAAAGGAGAGAGAAGGGGCTTTGGGCTGGAATGCAAAATGTGAAGCAGCGAGGTGAAGGCAAAAACAAGGAGCATGCCTCAACAAAGAGAACATACCTGCTGGAGGTTCACGGAGTTTAAAGAGCTCAGCCTGAGCGGCAAGATCCTGTCCACGCACACACACACGCACACACACACCCTCAAGGCCATTCTGTTACACCTGGTCACCTTTATCCGTTTCAGTCCCCCACACCCTCAGCCTTCCACACACACACGCACACACCAAACATTTCCCAGTGGCTGACACGCAATTCCCATGGCTATCTCCCTCAGCAGATAAAAGTAATTATTCCAAATGTACGCTGTCAGCTTGTCTGATCCTCGCAAGAAAATCTCCAGTCAGTCACAAGCTGCACACGCGTACAACAAAAACGTAAAATGTGTCCAAAATTAACACAAGAGGTGCAAAAGTGTTGCGGCAATGTGCATGCCAGGCCAGTAGTTGGCGATATCACTTGCTATGTACTTAATTATTTCATACTTAATTACTTAAATATACGTCACATGTAGTTTTTTTTTTTCTTGGTTTGACTGTTTTGTTTTAAATGTAGTTAGTTTTCATTAGTTTTTACAGTAAGTTTGTTAGATTTTTCTAAATATTTTTTTTTCATTAGCTTAAGTATTACTTTTATTTTTCTTTCACTATGGAGTATTTGTTTAGTTCAAAGGGGGGAAAATATTGTAAATATTTAAAGTACAATCCTCAAACAACTATTTGACCTTCTTTCTTCTGTACGGCCGAACAGTAATACTAAAATAAATGCATCTAAAATGAACTCTGATAAAAAACAAAGGACATTTTTGCTATCATTGTATAGTTAGTTTTATAAATGAAAGATGTCATTTCTGTTAGTCTTAGTGCTTTAAAAAACAATTTTGTTTTTGTTTTATGTTGTTAATGATTTATTTTTTTTCAATTTTTGATTTTTGTTAGTTTTCGTTTCCACTCAATAACTCCTCCATCTATGTAAACATATTTATTTTATTTTTATTATGTTTTTCTGTTTAAAAAAAATCATTAAAAAAAAATGTAATTTATGTATTGTATTATACTGTATTTCTATACTATACACGGTATAAAATAAAATTGTATTTAACTTTTTTTAATTTAATACAAAATTAATATAAAACAAAATATAATGTGACTTGCCTCACAGAACCAAGGTTGTTTTAGTTAACTCAAACTAACGCTAAAACTAAAATACAAAAAAAAAACGATAACAAAATAAAATGAAAACAAAAATGCTTTTTAAAAAAATGAAAACTAACTGAAACTACATTTTGTTTACAAAACTAACTACAACTAATTATAGCAAAAATGTCCGTTTTAGTCTTTGGTAATTCATTTAATGCATGAGCCTTTGGGGATGATTTTAAATGTGACTTTTAGTAGATTTATTTGAATAAAAACCCGAATAATGACGTTTGAAAGTATGTCACACAGAAGTGACGTAGAAAAGCACCTTCAGATGACGTCGCTCCCATGGTGTTTTTTAAATATTTTGCACAAGTAATATACATATTTTTTTTAAAAACTAAAACTAATACTGAAACTAACTAAAAATTAACTAAAGCTAAGCATTTATTAAAGAACGGAAACTAATAAAAACTAACAGAACCACCCTGAAAACTAATTAAAACGAACTACATTTCAAAAAAGAAACTCAAAACGAAATAAAAACTAACTAAAATGAAAAATTCCAAAACTATAATAACCCTGCACAGAACCAATTGTGTTCGTAAATTGAGGACTACTTGTAAACTTGATGAAAAGTTTAATATGGAAACGGTTTTTGAAGACGTTATTATATATAACATCCCCTCCAGCTCGTTTCAAGAAAACCTCCCCCGTTTGTCCCAACCAGATCCAAAAGAAAATTGAGGCTCATAAACAAGAGACTCGACTGTACTGACTTTCAATTTGAACTTTTCGCCATTTGCCCTTTTATGAGCCGGGCGGGGACCCCTGGAGGTGGAATGGGGGATGGGCCCGGGAGGTCTCGAAGCAACAAAAGAAGACGTAGAAGAAGAAACAGAAGAAGATGGCGCAGGTTGAGGTTGAGGAGTGGTCGCCATTGAGTGACATCTCGCCTCGTTTGCGGCGGCCTCATTAACAAACAATACGGCTGTGAAATTGCTTTAATGGCAAAGTCATAAAATTGCTATTCTGCTCACAGATGGCCTCCGGGCACTGGGAGGATTTTGGCAGGATTACGACGCCTTGCCCGCGTGCATTACGCTAAGTTGTGTTCAGAAAAAAAACAAAAAAAAATCTACACTTCCTCTATATTAGGGATAAATTTTGAAAAATAATCATAAATGAATATATGTTTTCCCTTATTATTGCAACTGCAGAATGATTTGATTCAATATGGTACAGCTGAGTTAAAGAGGGTGAGTTTCTTCTCATTTTACATACATATGAATGAACTTGTCAATACTGTAGAAGTGTATATTTATATATAAATTACATTCGAGCATTTTCTTTCCACATATTAATGCCTCCGCCTTTCTGCAAATGAAATAAATTAACCTACTTTCCCCTCTCCCACACTTGTCGACCTCTCCTCCCCACTGCTACAGAAATTACCCGTCTACGAATTAAAAAAAGAAAGAAAGAAAAAAAAAAAAAAAAAAAAAAAAAAGAGTCTCGCCCACACACAAAACGCGGCTCGACTTTATTTCAAACGCGCGAGCTCTTGTTTTTAAACGACCCCGCCAATAAAACCAAGCTGTTGAGGTATAAAAGAGCCAAAAGGTGCTGAGAAGTACAAAGACCCCCGCCCCCATTCACCCTCCACCCCCCTTCTCTTTCTAATGCTTTGCCTGCAATGCTTCTTTTCAGCTGCAGTTACTCCACAGCCTCACACAGGAATATAAGAGAATGTACTGTATTTTAGTGGGGAACTGTACGTTGTATTACAGTTCTAAGTGGTGTTGTTGCACAACGCTGTTCATAAACAATCTAAAGATGCAATATTTTTCAATTATTTCATTGTCAAATATTGCTATTAGCATGTATTCATCTCATGTTCCACTAATAAGGGAAAGTGAAAGGTGACAGTCTTTTGAATGATGCCTCATTGGGTGGTCCACATGTCAATCAAATACAAAATTAAACAGTCAGAATGGGTGAAAGAGACCATTTTTGGTCACCGTTGAGAGCTCGTAGTGAAAGGTTGATTTTCATTAACCTTGTTGTTGCGCTTTTATTAAATTTGTGTCAAAAATGAAGCTACACAGAATATGTCTAGAGGTCACAATTTTTTTTTTCCGTTGGTACAAAAAGACGTCAATGACGTTTCACATGATATGTTAGCATTAAGCTAACTAGTGATAGACCGATACGATACAGATTATTAGTAGTCAAAGAGGCCGATAACCGATATTTCAAGCCGATATTCATTTGCAGTAAATTAGAAAAAAATATATATTTGTCTTTAAAACTATATTGACAGATTTGTTCAAAAAAATTATAACAAATATTGCGGAGCTCCCAGGGTCATTAGCATGTGTTAAGCTAAATTAAAATAATAATAAGAATAATAATAATAATAATTAAAAAGCAAGTAAATCGATTACGAAAGATTTCTACTGTAAATAAAGTTTTCTAAAATTTCAACATAATTTCTTGATGTATTTATTTATTTTGTTTTAAATAATAAAAACTATAGGAAGTTCCCATTTTTTATAAAGTGGAAATAGATCCATAATAGATCCATAAATGAAAAGTTCCCTGCATCTCACTGAGTAGCAAATGCATGTGATGTTTTGTTAAGGTTCATAAATCATTTCAAAAGATCTTTGCAGTAAAAAATTGTCTGAATATGTTCCAAATGTGTTTACGATAAGTAAAAAGTGACTGTGAACATCTTACAATTCCTGATGAAAACCCCAAATTCGCTACGTTCACAAGGATTCACAAGCTCAGTGAGATGCTCGCTTTATCGGCCTTCAGATAAAAAAAAATGGCTGATGCTGATATTTGTCAAAATGCCAAATATCTCAAACTTACAATAATAAAACCCACAAGACAGTGAAGATTCCAAATAATTTTCTGTATGGAATCCTACTAGATTCTAACAGCTAGCTCAAAGGAGACACAAGTGGAGTGCCATAACATTTTTATTGAAGCAACACGTTTTGTTTTGATTGTCGACTCGCACAGCTGCTGTGGAACCAGGCCGTGTTGTGACCCGAGCGTCCGATAAAGTGGGAGTGGGTACCATTAATCACATTGCGCGTATGCTTGGCAAAAAGCAAACATCAACACAGTGGCGCGCATTAGCATCAGCTGTTTAATGGCTGCCAACTGAAATGGGGACGGCGACAACTGCTCAACCGGATCCAAAAACGTTCGCTCGCGTCGCAATCTGCCAATAGTGGAAATGAGCGTTTTGCCGCCGCCCTCCAGACGCGATTATTATTTGCGCGTGGAGAAAACAGCCAGATCAAATGAATTTAGCGGGTAGGTGGTTGGTGAGGGGAGGGGGGACACTTGGGATCTGACAACAGAGTCAATTCGGCTAATTAACTGCCAATTAGCGCTCCCTAAATGAGAGGGATCATGATGCCTGTGTTGGCATCGCCGCAGACTCCGGCATAACCCCCGCTCCCCCTCCCCCACTTCTCGCCGCCAATCGCGCGCACTGCGGCGGTATATTTAGAAAGCCAGGGGCGCAACATGGCCACCAACAGAATTCCCAGGTTGTAGCCAAAAAAAGGCGCTGACATTTCCATCTGGGTCAAAGTTAAGACGGATGAAAACGAAAAGGAGGATGTCGAGGAACGCTCAGGAGACTTGAAGATCTTCAAAGATTTTTGGAAAAATGAGAAGCTCGTCGTCATTTTACGATACATTTGGAAAATATGACGATTTCTTGTTGGCCGCCAAAACCGAAAGGATCATAAAAAAAGGAACATAAAAGTCAGTGGTCCTACAGTTCTTACTGGCCGGAGACGGGAGGTTGGAAAATGCTCTGAGAGGAACACGTTGCTGGCTTTGTTGGAACTTTTTCTTGGACATGCACATGGCAAACAAATATGTGCGCCGCTTTAATACAACGCTGACCTTCAAGTTAAGACTCAAACAGAATCAAGTATGTGACTCGTGCAGGGACAACATGAGCGTCAAATCTCAACAGCAGCATTCCACATTTCGTTAGCATTAGCATGATTGCCTTTAGGCTAACGAGCACAACATACATCAATGAAAAAATATGAACGTGTGTTTTTCTTATGTTTATGTGGATCCTCGGTCATCCAGATCATTGCTTGCGGAATTGGTGCAACTACACTCGTTTTGTTTGTTGCATTCATTGTAACGTTCAATAATGACTCTAGCAATTATGCCAACAGACTAATGATATAGCATGGAAGGAACCAGGCCTATGAATAGTCAAAATCCCCATATAATTGACACCTATTCAAATGAATTGCCAGAAAACAAGTTTCTTTAAAAAAATAAAAAAAAATAAAAAACAAATGCTGCTAATTGCTCCAATATAAAAAAAATAAACAAAAACAAATATTGAGAAAAATATTCTAAAAATTTCTCTGAGGAGAACTGCGAGAATTCGGCAAAATAAAATGTGTTTTATATCTCTTGATATATGTGGAAATTAGGTGACAAAACTACTTCAAAAATTTCAAATTATTTAATCAAATTATTTTTAAAATACTGAGAACATGATTCTCATATCATTCCGTAATAAATGTATTTTATTTTTAAATAATTACTATTCAGACTTTAAGTTTTCTTCCATGCATTATTTACCTAAAAAATATGTAATTAATTCAATAGTTTTCATTTTTTTAACTGCCCCATAATTACAAAAATAAATTGCATAATACAATTTTTTTTTAATTGAGTTAGACAATTACTCTGAAAACTTTTCAGTTTTTAAAATTAATTTTAATACTTTACAACAAATGCTTTTCCATACAGTTGTTAATAGCAATTGAAAACATATTTGTGATATAATATTTTTAATACATTTTATAACATCTGTATATAATATAAAATCATAACTAATGGTGGCATTTATTTTCATAATAGTAAGGATTCATGATTCAAAAATGTTTGGAAAAAAATTGTTAACATTTCGTTTCTTCTATAAATTGCAATACATTTTTCGTCTCCTTTGCCCCCTTTTTTTTGTACCTGCCTGGGATGCCCGCTCATGCCACTCATATCGCCAGCTGATTGATCCTTTCATAACAATAATAATTATAATAATAATAATAATAATCGTGTACTATGCCCTCGGTGGTGTGACTGGCCGCATCTTATTGCAGCTATTTCACGCCGTCAGTGGGCACAGGCCGTCTGGCGCCGTCGTCTGGCGGATATCCTTCCCTTATCATGTGACCTGTGCTCCGACACGGGGCAAAGGTTGGCTGAGAGCCGCCCCTGTGTCTTAATAACTCACTCATTGTATTCCTTTCTGCCGCTAATTAGAGCCTCTCTCTCTCTTTGCGTATAAGCGCGTATTCCCCCCTGGGCTGTAGAGACGAGCCAGAGGAGTAAAAATAGAGTGTGGCTTAGTGCCCTCTTTATTGTTATTAGTGCTCCATTGGCACAGCAGTCCGTCATCATATATGCCAAGAGGTGACATATTCTCTCTTTTCTGGCTGCCTGCGAAGACGAGGGAATAATGAGCGGACGATTTCCTGCCTTTCTTGTAGCCGCCTTTCTCTCGCCGTCATCCGTCATCTCGTGTGTGTTTATGCGCCGGTTGGCTGCGTTGCAGTGCTGGTAAATAAAGGCGGGATGTCGTGCTGGGTCCCATGCCCAGGATCCCGGTCAGGCCCCATTTAGCTCCAAATGATTGGCCCGTCGAAGGCAGCGAGAGACGGCGTCCTACTAGCTAGAAGCTTCACCTGGTCGTCTCGCAATCTGTGTCGGATAACCGCCAAGGCCCAACAATCCAAAAATGCGCACAGCTTACGGTTTTCAATCTTTCCAACCGTCATTGCAACAACCTCCTAAATCCTCACGTTTCAGGTGACCCCATAAACAGCATGATTGTTCAACTATTAACATTACGTTGTCAATGCGTGCTAGCCATTTTGGAAGAGAAATTTGGGAGCCCGCGTAAAATGGGTGGATAGAAGTTTTTGAGAAATCCTGCTAAATACACATATGGAGGCAATTCTTTTCTTTTTTAATGTGGAGAAAAAAAATGAGCCACACCTCACATAAAATTATTGGATAGTAGCAATAGAACTTTGCCATTTTTCATTTTTGGAGAACTTAGATAAATAATAACCATGTAGCTGCACTCTGAATACTGGTTCTTGGAAAATAGTTTCCCTGAGAACAATTGGGAATTTGACCACAAAAACGGCTCCGTATTTTAGAGCTGCACTCAACATAATTTTACTGGAATGTTTTTATTTTTATTTATTTATTTATTTTAACAGTAATCATACTAACTAACAGGGTTATTATAGTTTTGGAATTTTTCATTTTAAGTTTTGTTTTTTAAATTTAGTTAGTTTTTATTAGTTTTCAGGGTGGTTCTTTTAGTTATTTAAAAAATGCTTCATTTTAGTTCAGTTTTAGATAGTTTCAGTATTAGTTATTTTTTCTTAATGTGTATTACTTTTGTGCAATATTTAAAAGAAAACAAAAAAAACACTATGTCATCTCAAGGTGCTTTTCTATTGGCTGCTGCTTGATGACGTCACTTCTGTGTGACACGTTCAAACGTCCTTTTTCCGCTTAATATGAAAATAAATTTACTTAAAATCACATTTAAAATAATCCCCAAAGGCTCATGCATTAAATTAATTACCAAAGACTAAAACGAAGGACATTTTTGCTATAATTATAGTTAGTTTTAGTTAGTTTTGTAAACATAAAATGCAGTTTCAGTTTGTTTTAGTTTTTATAAAGCATTTTTGTGTTTATTTCGTTAACAAAATTGTTTTCTGAATTTTATTTTAATTTTATTTTTTGTTAGTTTTAGTTCACTAAAATAACCTTGATAATAATCAACAATCATCAATGGTAACTTTATTTATTTTTTATTTTCCGTCCTGTACTTAGGAATTCTGACCAGTGCATTAAAATTTTAATCTGGAGCCACACCCCATATAAAATATTATTTTCTATCTGGTAATTACGACAATAAACAGCGTTGAAAACATAATTTATCTTTCTACAGAGTTCTCCTAAGATGTGCTTATAAATGTAAAAAAATATCCTTTATCTGCACCACATATGAACCTGGCAGAAATCAGTTTGTGTAGTAAACATGCTAGCTAAAGCATTCACCATTTTTCTATTAATTATGTTAGAATTGCTAAATGCGAAAAAAAAAAAAAAAACTGCCTTTTTGCAAATCTACATACTAAGAGAAAGGACCAAAACCAATCTCCTTAGCGGAGGTAACTAAGGGTGAACTATGCACTCACGATACCTCTGTAAATAGCAGGAGAGGTCACAGAGACACATTAGAAATAACATGTACACACAGTATGCACACATTGGCTACCATTAAAAGCATAATCAAGTAGCAGCAGAATAGTGGACTTTAACCTTTTCCTGTGTTTTTATTAACGGTGGCCGACTAATGCGTTCAGGTGAGGCTGTTAGCGAATGATGCAAACGGGAGATAGCGACTACAAGAGACGAAAGGGCGGATGGACTTAAGCTTTTAAAGCGGTTGTTTTGGGTGCGTGCAGGTGAGCCGCAGGTAGAAAAGGGAGGACGGTTTGCCGGGTGGGAGGGGAGCGCCTGCAACACAGGGCGGCCTTGTGCCGTCGCCTGACCCGCAATTGTGGCGGAGGACAAAGCCCTGATTCAGCACATCCTTTCCCCCATGGGGGGGGAAGAGGGCTGGAAACCCAAGACGGCGTCCATCCAGCCCGACGCCCCCTCCTCCTCGACTAACCACCGGCCACCGCCGATCCGCTGTCTCTCGATCTGTCTTTGGCCCGTCACGTCGGCAGCCGCCACGCATCAAAGGCAAAGACAGAACAATGCGAAGGACTAGCCAGGAATTTGAAGAGCTTTTATTTTTAACAGGAATTTCGGACGGCAGCGGTGTGTCATCATGTCCCGGGCGGCCTATCTCAACGTGGAAAGAGAAACCGGAGACGGGCAAATAAAACAGTTATTTGAAAGCAGCGTGATATTCGTGGTATAAAACAGTTCTCCCTTAAAAATGGATGTAGCATCAGCAGACTTTGTAAGAGTACATTTGAATGACAACGCAAATTAAAACAAGCTTCGATCACATGATAGTTGAGAAATGTGTTGTTGTAATATGCATGCCAGGCCAGTAGTTGGCGATGTCACTTTAGAAACCAACAAAAGCAGCAAGTCATCTTATTGCGCAACTCTATGGGTTGAAAAATCCCTCATGGGATAGAATGAACTATTTATCCCTCTAACAGTTAACTAATTTGCTCCCCAAAAAATATAAATATGTCCTATTTTAAATAATACCAGTGTCCCAAAGACGTATTTATATGTTTTTTTAAAATGTTTTTGTTTTTTTTATTCTCGAGCATACAGAAGGCTTTGATGCCGCCTCAGAACTAAAGAGAATGGTTGAAGCAATGGTAGTTATTCCAAAAAACGTCCAGCGGGTGGCAGCAGAGTATAAGAGAACAACCAGGGCAATGTTGTAACAAGCTGTTTCCCGACAGTTTTAAACAGAATTGTGAATAATGATGAAACTTAGATATATTCTAATGCTAATTGCTGAAAATGGAAACAGATAGAAATATACTTTTTGTTCCTGATGAAAGAAGAGACTCTAATATTTCTTTTGGTAGATTCCATGTTTTATAGCAATAGCAATAACGTTTTTATAGCAACACAATATTCTGTGGGCCTTGCAAAATCAGTCAAAATCCAGTAAAATAGCAGAAGGGGGTTTCTCCAGTGAAAATGGCTGCGAGTGAATGTGTTTAAATTTTTCCCAATATATTAGTTGTATTTATTGTGTTTGTTTTCGTTAACTATGACAGTCTCAACACTTTTGCATCCATTAATAGATGTTGAGCAATATCGATGCTAATCTCTTGGAGTCCAGAACACTCAGAACTAGTCAAACACTCAGATATTTTTCCACTTTAGGGACATTTAGTCAAACAACTACCCTGACTCTAAGCTTTCTCATGATTGTACGTGTTCTTTGCAAACCCAGCACCACAACCACTCGACCACGAGAAACGCACCCTTTTCGAAAGTCTATCTCTGCCTGCTTCCCGGTTCCTGTTGTATTAATCACCATGACACAGGCGAAGCGACTCAATTTTCTTCTCCCGTAGGTAACGTGCGCGTCACGGCGAGCTCTGAGACGGCTGGCGCGAGCCATGAAAACAGGCGGCTAATCTTTGCTTACCGGTGTAATTGAAATGCTATCCACACTGTAGGGTGCATTAAAGTCTGATAACAGCGGTTCCTGTGGCCAATTTAAGTAGTTCGGCTCGGAGGGGGAATAAAGCAGGTGAGGGAGGAACGGGAGGTTGGGGGGGGGGGGGGTTGTGTGATAGATAAGGCTGACAAACCAGGCTAATTCTGCAGGCATGTTTCTCATTGTGATCCAAGAAAAATGAGACGGAAAAAAAAAAAAAATGAATCGGCGAAGCAAAAGAAAAAAAAATCAATTGACCCTCGGGTGGCTTGTCGGCCCGCACGCCTGATAAACCTAAAAGCTTCGTTAATGTGGGCCCGCCTGTACCCGGCAGATAGAGCACTTTGTAAATGCACCCGCTTTGATAAATATATTAAGGAAAGCTGCGAATAAAAGGCGCAGACTTGTCATTTGTAAATAGAACCCCCCGCTACACGGAATTAGAATGATAAAATGGGGTTCCATATAATTACGTTTGTGTAAGACCTGAAATCCGTGCAAATACCTTCCCGGCGCGCTGAAAGGAGCCTGTCACTTCAATTAATCTGAACATCACCCTAAGAATGTACGGAACCAAATTAAGCCGCAGATAAAACCGGGGCTAGTATTTTGATAAGTAATTCCTGTATCATTTCTTTGCTTCTGTGATCATTTTATTTAATCCACCACCCCCAGTTATGTGCTAAGCCGTCTACAAAGGCCTCACTGGCCTGGCCACCGCCACCTTAATCCCACCGTATAGCTGCCGTGCACCGAGGAGGGGGCGGCTGGCGCTTTTTGTGTGGGGGCACCGGTGGCGGAGATTGGTATGGGTTTTTTGGGATGGCAAGGGTGAGCAAAAAGGGGGTGGGGTGGGGGTTGAGGGGTGCTTGTGGGTGTGGGGGCTCCAGGGGTAGCTTATGATCTCCCTTAAATAGACCGCAGTCAATACATGTGCATCAAGCCACAAAGAGGCGCTGACTTAAGCGATAACCGGAACATCCTGGTTGCTAACGCATAATAATATTACAAAGCGTGTGTGTGTTTACATGTGTGTGTATTTGGGAGGAAGGGATGCACATAAACGGTTTTCACAGTTTAGGAAAGAGGTGGGGAACCTCAAATAAACGAGCTAAACCTTGGTAGCTTTTGCTGGCTAAGCTAGCCTAGCAAGTGCAGCACATACATAAATATAAATAAATATGACTCACTCTCTGATAGCTAATAAAATCATTCAAAGTCAATCAGCAATAGATGAATACAAATGTTGGAACCAGGACCATTTAGCTAGCCTCGTTAGCTTTTCCGCTAATGCCACAAATAGCAACAAGCCTCCTGATAGTAAAATCGGATTAGCCTCTGGGTTAACAGCTATCAAACAAAGACAAAGGTTGATTTTTGAGAGATTCTTATGACAATGCGGATGACCGCTTTATACATGCTAGCTAGTTCGCAATTCACTATTACGATCGTTCAAAAGCAATTAGCAATAGACATTGCAACCAGTTAGCCTTGTTAGCTTAGCTGCTAGCTACATGGATTTACACCCAGTCCTGTTGTAACGATCAAGGATATCAAGGAATGACATCCTTTATAGTTACTCTCATCCTAATAGTATCCTTAGCTCAGCTAGCTAAATTGCCACAGCTAGCAACTAAGACTTCCATTAGTGGCATAACTTTAGCAACATTTTTCCAGAGCTTGCATTTATCTGGGTTCATTTGTCATTGCTTGTGCAGGTGCAGATCCATGTACCGTATATATGAGGTCATAGATTCCCCACCCAGATGAATGAGGCAGCAGGAGGTTCAAATGTGGACTCACCAGTTGTTTACTTGTAAGATGGTGAGGCCCGTGTCTTGGGCTAGCTGCTTCTTCTGCTCTTCAGACGGGTACGGGTGCTGCGGGAGACAACACAAACACACTCATTAGCTTCATAAATATAGACAAGCATGCAACAGCGTTAAATTCCTTGTGGTTTGCCAGTAGCTTTTGACATTTTTTTTCCCATGTTGGCTGCATTGCACTGCACCTCCTTCGTGACCTCCACCCAACCCCGCCGCTCCCTCTGCACTGTATAGACATGGGCGGCAAACGCGTGCCCGCCCACACATCAGCGCAAACATACAGACACGTATATACAATTGAGCTTTACCTGGCCAGGACTGGCCAAACAAGTTTGTCAAAACTGTCAAACTTACTGATTCACTCCCACTCATACACAATGTATAGCCTCGTCATATATGTACATAGTCAAGACTTCATTGGCACTCCTTTACAGCAAAACAGTCTGAAATTCACTGGCCAGATTCCTTAAAAACAAATGACATCAAATAATTTGGATATGCAGAAAAATCAAATGGGTTCTTATTTGATCAATTTCCCGGCATTCAAGATTAATTTTCCATAAGCTTGGTAATGATGGTATGGGGAAATATAATAATAATAATAATAATAATAATAATAATAATAATAATAATAATTTTATGGGGTTATTGTTGGTAAATGGGTCACACCATCACAAAGCTTCAATAAAATCAGTTCAATTCATTGAATCATTTTTAATTTATTCGTTTATTTCAGGCAGCGGTCAACATAAACGGGACAACCAAATCATAATTTTCCAATCAATACTTAATACTTGGCTCAAAATTTTGGGTGATTTTAATTTTTATGAAGTCAACTTCTTGTCAATTATAACTCATAAAAAATGTATCTCATTTATATATTCAATATGACCAATATTTATTGCAGTTCAGAATTACCAAACATCACTAAATTATTTTTGTTTAAATATAGACCTAATTTATGTACGTCAATCCACTTTTTGCTAGATTTTAGATTGTTATACTTATTACTACTGTGGAATATGTTCATATCATCTCAGCATAAGTTTTAGTGATTGGAATACATTAAAAATGTAGTTTATATATACATTGAAAAAGCTTTGGACCCAGCATGGATCCCTGGGGAACACCACAAACATTGTTAATATCTTCTGATGTATAATGTTCCATTTTAACATAATGTACCCTTCCTGTAAAATAACTTTTTAAAATTAGTCCCTAGCTACACTAATGCAGTATTGTTCAAGCTCATTAACTCATTCACTCCCGGCTGTTTTATTGGATTGTGACTGATTTTGCAAGGCCCACAGAATATTGTTTTCTATTGCCGTTTTTATAATTACTACAATTTTTTTTCACCCATTCTTTGCAGTTGAGAGGTTGCACCAAAGCATTCTGTATGCTCTAGCATAAAAAAACCCCCGTATAAATACGTCTTTGTGATAATTAAAACATTTAACATAGAACGTATTTTTACGTTTTTGGGAGCAAATGAGTTAATAAGTTTTAAATGGTCTATTGTGTCATACGCTTAAAAGTACACAATTTTTCTGTTGTAGCCCAATTGCGATTTCTTCTATTACGTCAATTATTGCCAAGGAAAATGTCGGCCATTTAAGCTGTCGTAACAGAAATTTGCTCATCTTTTCATGCAATCCTGCTAGGTAACAAAAAAAAAAAGCTTGACATGTCACTTCACAAATATGCTTTTATATTATTGTAAGAATGATGGAACACATTGCAGCCGAGACGTTTCCACCCGAGGCCGCCATGACGCCACTGGTGTCGGCTCCGATGGCGGCGGCGTGTGCTGACGTACGGCACGGCGGGCCTTGGGCTGCTTGGCTATGAAGCATGACAAAACAACAGTGATTGCCACTGACAGATGTCTTTAAGGGCCAGATTAGAAGCCGGGCGCACGCAAACGAAACAAACGCGACACTGTGTTCCGCCGCGTCCACGCGAGCAAACGCTCGTGCGCGCACAGGGGAAATATTCAGAGGGTCGACACCTGCAAAATCAGCGCGCGCAAGAATTCCTTTTAAAAGATGACACTTAAATCCTGCTCGATTTTCAGGTGGTTTCAAGCTCCATTAACATTCTTCGCCTTCAAAGAAAACACCTACAGGTCTTACTCTTCTTTCCCCCCCTCTAGCTTCTTTTCCCTTGTATGCCCATAGCAGATTAACGCAGGAGCGCCTGCTAAATTAAGTCAATTGTGTTTGTGTATTGATTCTTTTTGTGCTGAAATAACAGATGCACAGTGAATGTAACAAAAATGGGGGGAATAAAATCTTAATATGCATCCACACTACACCGAAAATGTATTGGGTCTTACATAGCCGATTACAGACAAAATGTCCATCCATCCATTTTCTTGACCGCTTGCTCCTCACAAGGGTCGCGGGGGGTGCTGGAGCCTATCCCAGCTGGCTTTGCGCAGTAGGCGGGGTACACCCTGAACTGGTTGCCAGCCAATCGCAGGGCACACAACGACCGGCACACACCAAACACACCAAGGGACAACTCAGAGAACCCAATTAACTTGCCATGCATGTCTTTGGAATGTGGGAGGAGACCGGAGTACCCGGAGAAGACCCACGCAGGCACAGGGAGAACATTGCAAACTCCACCCATGAAGGCGGGACCTTGGACTCGAACCCGAGTCCTCAGTACTGGGACCTGCTAACCAGTCATCCACCGTGCCGCCCCAGACAAAATGTAAAAGTTGAAAATTTGATGATTTCCTACTTGGTCATCTTGCAAAATTTGGGGAAAATCATAAGCTGTTCTTAGTGTTGCCTGTTGAAACACACTCAGATTTAATTAAAACGTGAAAAAAAGTGCACTCAATTAACAGACAAGCCTCCTCAGGTCAGACTCCTGTCTGTGCCGAGGGATTCATCTAATGTGTCGTGCTTGCTGATAAGTCAAATTATTGTAATACAAAATACACTTTTTGATTGCCAGGTGTTGACAGTTCTTTGGCTTGGCAGACAGAGCGACTTCATTGACTTACATGCGTGTGTATGCGTGCGTGTGCGTTCGTGTGTCTGGGCACGTGCAAGCATATGAGTAAAAACATGACACAGATATGCCACTTTAACACCTCTGAATGGCTGGTGATTTGTGTTTGACGTACCCTTTTAGAATTTAGTGCAACATTATATATAAGTTAGGGGTGTCATTCGAAAAAAATTGGGGTGTCACGTGTCACAAAAATTGTAATCGTAATTAATCTTATGATTTCAATAGTTAACTCACAATTAATCACATGGAACCTATCAAAAGAAAGATTCAAGTCTATTCTTTCAAAAAGTATGTTTCTCTGTTTCCATTTTGCAGCAATTAGCATTAGAAGAGAGCTAAGTTTCATCAGTTTTCACAAATCTATTCAAAATTGTAAGTAATTGAGCTTTTTTTCTACATGGCCCTGGTTGATCTCCTTTGCTCTGCTGCCACCTGCTGGCCGTTTGTGTAATAACTACCATTTCTGCAACCGTTCTTTGCAGTTGAGAGGCTGAATCAAAGCCTTCTGTATGCTCTAGCATAAAAAAAAAAAACAAAAAAAAACACGTATATATACGTCTTTGGGACACATAGAATATTAAAAAAACAACGTATTTGCACGTTATTGGGAGCAAATGAGTTAAGGCAAACAAATGTTCTTGAAAGTAACCTAAGAAATATGTATAATGTCAGTGGCTCCCCTCCGCCTTTTCCACCATCACTTATGTGCTTTCACATTATCGTCGACCTCGGTCAAACTCACGGCCTCCTTTTCCACGCACAGAAGACAAACAGTGAGGATGACGTGGAGGAGCAGCGTCGATTGGAAATGGGAATCGGTCATTTACATTGTATGAAGGCTTCTGCAACCCATCAAGACTGCTGATGAATACACGTGCCAGCAGAGTATCGTACCAATGATAATAACGAACGGTCAGAACTAACGGGAAAGATGTCTCATCAAGGAGAGTGAGGTTTGCTAAAATGACCTGTGGAACAGCTACGGACGACCATCAACACTGCGAAATAATTTGTCAAAGGGTCAAACTAACATTGAGTCTCTTTTTATCGGCAATCTGAAACCTCTAATTTCATTTCATCAGGAATAACCAATCTGGGACAAAAAAAACATGACTTAGGTGATGTTAATCATGTGTTGTGACACATTGTAAGTCACGGCTTCAAATTGTGGCCAACAATTTGATAAAGTACTGAACCCACCCAGTGTGTGTATTTTGACTCCAAATCGGGCGGGTCCTTTCCTGGTTCCACTGTATTTGGTTCACCCATATCACCCCGATTGCCTCCCCCCCAAAACCCCGAAAGCCACATGCACTCAGCAACCCTCCAACACGTCCCTTTTTACGACTGCAGGCCACCCACACTTCATGTTGTGGCAGCTTTCCTTCATGCATGTCAGACACAAACACACAAGCAAGCGTGCACACTAACGCGCAATCGCACACAAACTGATGGACTTGAGAAGCCGGCGGCCGTGGTGGGCCCGCCGGTGGTGAGGCGGCTGCAGCCGTGAAATGGGAGAACGACTGTTGCGACCCCCGAGTAACCTCGTCACGTTAATTGCGGTACAAGTGGGCGGGAATCGCAGATACCGAATTTCGCAAATGATACCTGTTGCGTCGCGATATGACGGTTGCGTCATCTATGATGGATCATGAAATCTATGCAACTTAGAAAGGAAAAAGATCAGTTCTATGGAATGTTATTGGATATGAAAGTGAAATTAATTTAAATATGAAGCTGATACATTTTTAAGGGGCGTTGAAGGAAAAAAATAGAGGGCAAATTAAGAGTTGTGGAGTCAGCATTTTTTTTAATTAAATTAATTTAAAAAACTTAAATCCAGTGAATAAATAATACGCAAAAAGTACATTTGCATATTTGGTCCATTTGTTTATTTATTTATTTATTTAATTCAAGTATTCATTTATTAGTCTTTTTTTGGGGGGCACTGATTAGGAGAAAGAAATATTCAGGATCTAAATATACGGCATGCATAATAAAATTTCAAAGAAAAAAAAATCACACCATCTGGATTTTTTTTCCCTTTCTCTATATACTGAATGCATGCTGTAGTTGTAGTGTACATGGAAAATGAAAACATAAGTTAAGTCCACATCTTTATCCAAATTAGTGTCCTAAAAAAATGTATTTGTAAACCCATAATAATAATAATAATAATAATAATAATAATAATAATAATTTTTAAAAAGTAGGGGGATCTTGATTCAAATAAATTCTAAAAATATCAATACATTCACAATTTATCCAAAAAATATTATTTATGTATCAGATACAGTGTGGATAATAAATAAAATTAAAAAAAGAATCAGCATAATCCAAATAATTTAAAAAATATACAATTTTTAATTCAAGATGATAAAATTGTGTTGACAGTATTTTTTTTATTTATTATTTAATTTTTTGGTGCACTGAGCAAAACACTTTATTTATTATATTATTATTATTATTATTATTATTATTATTACATGTAATACAATAAATAAAACAGTTATATGTTATATATTTGTTGTATTAAATTTTTTTCTTTATTTATGTATTTATTTTTTTTTATTATAAAACATTTATTTATCCGGGAAATTTTTCCACATTTTAACGATACTTTCAACTCATACTTTGAGATAAACAAAACAGAAATGAAGGTTAATGAACACATTCTCAGTAGCCTGTTTCGTAACGGGAAACAAAACAATACAACGAAGACATTTGTTGCCCCACTAGTACACACGCAAGTGTATGTAATCAGCCTGTGAACACAAACATCATGTGACACGAGAAGGCCAATAATGAATTGTATTAAACGCGCTGCAGCCAAAACCCTGAGCGTGTCTTGCTGTATCCTCCTGAGACTTCAGGACATGATTATTTAATGGATGGAACACAAACACACAAGAAGACACGATTGATAGCCACCCCCACTTCTTCCTCCATTCCCCTCCCCCTTCCCTTTTCCACCCAGCAGCTAGCTTTGACCAATAGCCTTAAAAGTGGCCTGACCGCAGTCTAATAAATAATTAGCGGCCGAGACGAGAAGCTTCAATTTGTCAGCTCGGATCGAAAACGTTTCGTTAATTAAGTTAAGGTCGCCATGCTGACGTGGGCATCTTGTCTATCATCTCAAAACATGCACACAAACACATTAACACGCACACACACACTCAGGTGGATAACATTGTGCAAGTGTGTGTGATTGAGGCTCATTTACAGTAATGTGTAATGTGTTCTCCTTTCTTAACTCATTCACTCGCAGCCATTTTTGCTGAAGCAAGCCCCTTCGCTCCTGGCTGTTTTAATGGATTTTGACTGATTTTGCAAGGCCCACTGAATATTGTGTTCTATTGCTATAAAAACATGGAACCTACCAAAAGCAAGATTAAAATCTCTTCTGTCATCAAGAAAAAAAAGTATATTTCTATCTGTTTGCGTTTTGCAGCGATTAGTATTAGATTATAGCTAAGTTTCATCATTATTCACAAATCTGTTAAAAACAGTGGGTTAAACAGCTTGTTGCAACATGGCCCTGGCTGATCTCTTATACTCTGCTGCTACCTGCTGGACGTTTTTGTAAAAACTACCATTGCTTCAAGTGTTCTCTTCAGTTCAGAGGCTGCATTTAAAAAACAAAAAACAAAAACAAAAAACATAAAAAACGTATAAATATGTCTTTGGGAAACTTATATATATATATATATATATATATATATATATATATATATATATATATATATATATATATATATATATATATATATATATATATATATATAAATATATATATGATGATAAACACTGTATATAACAAATGGGGTAATATAACACCCAAACCCGAACTCGATTGTGTTTGTGTCTTATTTTGCGGATCCGTTCAATGACATTGATCAATCTACAAAATAGGATATTACAACCGATTTCCGATCTGTCAATACGATCCAGCCGATCAGATCTATGTTAATAAAATGTAAATATAGAAATTAGAATTTGTGTAAAATAAAGTATGAAGTTAGGAACTTACCTGGATACTATGTAAATAAGTACATAAAACAAACAAAACGAAAGCCTACCGATCAACCGAAATTGTCTTCTACTACATTGCGACGTCGATTTGAATCCGATTAATTGTCCAGCCCTAACACCCACTCCATCCACAGTCGCCAACCCATTTGCCGCAAACGTCCTCAGTCCGATCATTATGCCGCATTTCATTCGGCCCTGCTTGATGATGTCGACCCCCGCGCACCCCCCCCCTCCCCTCCGGCCACAGCGGACCCCTCCGATTGATGGATGACATCATCAGCGTGTGACATGAGTTATAGACGGCGGTCACAAGGTTGCGGTATGGCTTTGCGAAAACCTATTCCACGCTAATGACTCCCAGGAAATAGGGCCGGGTATTGGCTGTTTACCCCGTCGCCACAACGACGGAAAGGATTGGCCACTAATGACCGCTGTGAAATATAGGTGGCGTTTTATGACCTCGGGACGAGGACGTTGTGTTGTCATGTGGCTGTTTGTTTGGACATTTTGGTGCATTTGTGGTGTGGATATTGGATTTGAATGATTTGTTTTCTTAAACATAACAGAAATTCTTCTTCCAGTAGAATTGTAGAATTGACCCTTTATCTATGTATTTATTCCTTTAAAGCGCTTATTTCAATATCCAAATGCCAAACAAATGATGACAGCGTTTGATGGCTTTTGTTGTGAGTTTTGGGTGTCGTTTAACAGCAATATCCCCGCCGCTGATTGGAATCGTATTTGTTTTTAATCAAAGTGACGGCCGGTTGATGGTATTATTCGCTGTCAGAAAATGAATGCAATCAAATATAAAGAATGACATTTTAATATGAAATCTGCATGCGGCAGTCAGGCAGGGGGGGGGGGAGATTGGCACATTTTAAATATCGACTCCCCGTTATTAACGTTTCAATTGGCCGTGGTGACAAATGACAAAGACGGGCGAATGCATATCAGCGTTACTCGCGGATCAAAAAGATATGAAAAATAATGTTTTTCTGAATCAATCACGATTGTTTACTAGCCTCTGTCACTTTTTCCACGCACTTTTTTTTTGACAGATTTCTTGGTCATAAATTTGAGAAAACTAGAAAAATGAGAGTATTACTGTTCAAAGGAACCACCAACATGTGAGGAATTATTTTTGAATTAAAATAGAAAATAATCCTTTTCAAGTTTTAGTTCCGTTCATTTTTTTCTGTTTATTTATCTAATTTTGTCTTTGTGGTCTTTTGTGAAAGTTAGTGGGACAATTTTGCTGTGTTTCACCATATAAAGCGAGTACATATATATATATATATATATATATATATATATATATATATATATATATATATATATATATATATATATATATATATACACAGTACATTTGTAAAGGAAAAAGCATTTTGTACATATAAGCCGCACCTGACTATAAGCCCACATTGAAACATGAATGAGATATTTACAAAGAAAGACGGCACACAGAAAGAGTTGTCAAAGCAGCAATACGGCAGTAACAAAGCACTAACGGGGCTGGTTAAAAATAAAATACCGGTAAAAGTCACTGAGACTTCTGTTAATGCTAATTTGATTCATGCACAAAGTGTGAAGTTACATTAAACTTGCATCTTCCTCGACACATATATTCCAAATGTCTCACTCTTACCTTTTCTGCTTGAGCGCCCCTGGTGGCCGGTAGAAAAAAATGCATAAAATAGCCGCATCATTGTATAAGCCGCATGGTTGAAAGCGTGCGGCTTATAGTAGTCCGGAAATTACGGTATATACATATATATATATATATATATATATATATATATATATATATATATATATATATATATATATATATATATATATATATATATATATATATATATATATATATATATATATATATATATATATATATATACACATGGAAAATAGCCCAGTCTGAACATACAACATGAATGGCCTTTTCCTACTAAATCCTCATGAGAACGTCACATGACTCTGTGGCTTATTCCCACCTAAACAACCGCCCACGCTTATAAAAAGAGCTCACCCGATGCCAGCCTCCGAACCGCAAACGCTACATGCCAACCGCTGATAACAACCAAAGAAAATGCACTCATAGACCCCTCCCCCCTCGTCCACCCACCGTGCACATTCATAACTTACCACCTCCCGTGCGAGGGGGCCGGCAGTGTACTGCCCTTATGACAGTAAAAAAATGGTGATGATTGCAAACACAAGGTCGACTGGTGAGGCCCGAGGCGAAAGACGGAGAAGGCTTGTGCGCCTGCTAGCTTGGCAGGGCATCGCCACTATACCGACGCCGCTGGACCGGCGCCAGGATGCCTGTTTGCCCTGCACCGTTCATTCAGAGATGGTGCCAAGCTCTAAACCTACAGTAGCGCTGGAACGGGGGAGGAGGGGACGGGGGAGGGGCTTAGAGGACTAAAGGAGCCCCCGTGATTGTTGCGAGCTCGGCGAGGCTAAATAGCAATCACTCCCACGCGATCCCAGCGCACCTCCAGACTTACTCGCGCTGCAGCAGCACAAAAAGAGAAACAAGCGCTTGTTTACACTTCGGCTTCATATAAACACATGAAGAGCACGGGTGGGCTTTCACCAGTACAGCGGCTAATTATGGAGGTAATTCATTGAACAAAAACATTGCCTCAAATAGTCATCAGGTGTGTCATCCATCGAAGAAGAATAAACACCTCCACCTCTATGACATGTGGCCCTTTTATGGTTCCGTTCATAGAGGCCATTCTTCATTTTTCGCAGTTTGCCTAGTTCAACTCTACTGCTAACCAAAACAGCAGCACTGACACCTAAACAGAATACAAATGTGAATGTCATGAAAGAGGTATTTATTAGAGCCTGATCACAATGCAGAGAATTAATTGAAAAATTATAGAATGAATATTTGTTTTTTTTTTGCTACCTTAATGCTTAGAACAATAGATATATGAATTGCAATACTTTGCCCTATAGTAGTTTACTTTACAACAGAGGGAAAAATCAGCATCGTATGATTTTTATTATCTTGGTCTTATGTTAAAAAAAAAAAAAAAAATCAATTGATTTGATTGGTTGGATTTTCTTACCTAGTAGTTATTTCTTTTATAAATAATCACAGAAAAAGGCTTGTAAAAGGGAAGTATGCTGAGCCCATTTGAGTTCTGTTGCTCACCAAAACAGTAGCACAAAAACGGAAGGATAATAACTGACCCTGACATTGTTATTTATTTTTACACCACTACATTTCCTCAATTAGTCCTCGTCAATTAGTAGATGCCGTATTCCAATTAGTCGTAGGATGCTTTCGTCACCACTAAATAGATGCCACCTAATAGTAGTAAAAATGAAGAAATAAATACATACATAAATAAAGTTAACCATTTGAATTCCTTTGCTAACCAAAACAGCAGCCAATACATAACCCAATTACTGTACATTAATCGCTGGAGTTTGAGGGAGGACTACAGAAATCAGATACTAATTGAGAATCTTAAATTCATAGCATTTGGACAGTGCTAAAAAAAAAAAAGATATCTAAATGATTAATCAATTATCAGAAATAGTGATTATTTTGATAATTGATAAGATATTGTTGCACCTCTCGTACTATTAGATATTTGTACTGTATATTTAAAGCTCATTAGATTAGAGCAGGTGTAATCTATCAAAGTTTGCCAATAGTTGCGTTTTGATCTCATTTGTAGCCGGCAGCTGCAGAGACGAGCCTATTTTAATGACGACGGAGTAATACGACCCCCCGCCTCTTCCATCCCCACAGTCGGGGAGTGCTTCAGAGTTCTTCTTCTGCTCCGTCTTCTTCTCCAGGCCCCAGCAGCTATCGCTTTCTTGCTAACCCGTCTGGCCTCGTCTCATGGCTCCACCCTCCCGACCGTCGTTCAAAGCTTCCGCTAGAGCTGTAAGCCAGGTCCTACAGGGCAGGAATTTGGCCCGCTTTTTGCAGACCGGCCCCTGCTCGGGCTTTGTTGTGATAACTGCCCGCTCAGGGGCACCCGGCGCTCTACTGACTCTACGCCTCACCTCGTGTCAGCAAACTACAAGAGTTTTTTTATTTTTTATTTTTTATTTTTTTTTAAAGACGTTTGGCTGCGGTGACTAAGCCAAAGGGTTGTTCACGAAAAATAGTGCAGCAGTAACATTAAAATGAAAAAACGCTACCATTTTATTGTTTTTGATAGAGAAAATCAGTACTGTATTGTAGAAAAACATAATAAAAGAGAATGTTAAGAAATAAGGGGCTTTGCGACTTCCTGTGTTAGTTCCAATTTGCAGTACAGACAGAACTATTTATGAACAAATGACTTTGATTTGGAGCTTCTACAGTCTAGAAGAAACGGGTAATGGGCATTTGCACTGTTAGCTTATTACACTAGCCAGTAGCTAGCTAATGTCAAGCTAACACTTTTTAGTGCTTTTTTTTTTTTTTTAAGCTTTTTCATTTCTAAAGTGGTTATCTACTTCCTTTTCCATATCTTATCTGACTTGGATTTGGAGCTTCTACAGCATGTAATGGACATTGCACTGTTAGTTTATCACACTAGCCAGTAGCTAAGTAGCGTCACGCTAATGCGTTTTTACTGCTTTGTTTTCATTTCCAGTACAGACCACCTTTTTATGGGAAAATGACTTTGATTTGGAGCTTCCACAACAGGTAATTTGCACTGTTAGCTTATTAGACTAGCTGGTAGCTAGCTAGCGCCTTTTGGAGATTTTTTTTTTTAAGGTTTTTCGTTTTTAAATTGGAATCCACTTCCTGTTTTTGTTCCAATTCATGTTGGCTTGATAAGATTCTCAGTCAGTATCTATCAATTTTTGGAGAACAAAAGGGTTTGATTTGAATGGGTGATTTTGCTATGTTAGCTGCTTGTGCTAGCCGCTAGAACCAATTGTGTTTTCGATTACTGAATGTAAACGTTATATTTTAAGAGCAAAATAATACATTGGAAATCATGTGTAGACTCTAAAATGGTTGTTGGGCATGTGAAAAGGCCAATAAGATGATACTTTATAGCAAAAATTCACAAAATGTTTCCCTAATTTTGGTAGTAGAAGTAAAATGGATTATTATTTATTGATTATAAAGCTACCAAATACAAATTCTCGCCAAATGGCTTTTTATGTTATTTATTCTTTGTTAATATCAGTCAATATCATGGAATGACATTTTCTCAGTTTGCAAGGAGGAACAACACATTTTTAAAGAACACTGAAAAGCAGATTGAAATAGGCTAAGTTGATGTTTTTGTTGTTTTCCTAACACCTGTTAGTGCAAGCAAACTAGTGTAAACCTCCCACGCACTGTCGCCAGTCATAAAGTCATCGGCAGCAACGGCGAGCTAACTAAGCTTCTGAATAAACAGCGCCGCCGTTTAATGACGTACGGACACATTGTAAAAGAAAGGAAAGCGCGGTGATTTTCTCAACAGCTCTGAAGGGAACACAATGAATCACCTGGCATCATGTTACATTTAAGCTCATCTATTGTAAGGAGACAATCTTGTTGGGACTTCATATTAACACGCGGAATCTCCTTTTAAGGCCAATCCCTATTGTGCCGCTTGTTTGACTTGCCAATTGCGAGTAAAGTGGGGTTGATCTTCAGTTGAAATTGAAACAGATTCATTTGTGAGGGGAAGAAGAAGGAAAGAGGATGAGGAGGGGAGGGGAGGCGGAGGGGGAGCTGCTCAAATAGAAGCTTCTGAGAGTTTCCACTTGACGGCTCTCCCTTTCATTGTGCATTAACTTAATGAGCATAAGTATTGGGATACACAAGCCAAGCCTCTCTGCTCTCGCCTCTTCTGCCTCTTTAAGAGCTCACATTCTCCAGTGAAAGGCGGCGGCGCTCGAACGGCGAGCCTCGGGACACGACAAGAGCGCAAGCACTTACTGGGGACAAACAAGAACCCCAACCCGCCATGTACACACACCCGGGGGTCAACTGTGGAATGTCACGCCAATTTCAAAGATATCATAAGACATTTGTAATGTCAATTTTTTGTGTTCAGGTCACATACAAAAAAATCAAATAAAATCAAAAGGTGGTGGTAGTGGTGGTGGGTAACATTTGTCCATTTCTCCACCTCCGCCGCACCCCCTCCCATCTGCTCCCCCCCTCCGTGCCGCAAACAGCTGCGGGGGGAAACTTCCTGTTTGCTAATGATGCTAAATGCGCTCAAGTCAGCCGTGTCAAATTTTCCCTCGCTCACGAGCGAGCGAGCTGGAAAAGAACGATTTGCCTTCCTCTCCTCCACTGGCTTGTCTGTGTCGGTCAGTGTGTTAAAGTGGTCATAGGGGGACATCTCATGATTGGATTGCATGTGTCACGTTGTGCAAAAGTCCACTAGCTTGGTTGTTGAAGACATATAGACAGCAACCAAGTAAATAGCAGGATGCTATCAAATTAGCGGGATTATGCAAATCACTTTGTGTACAGTACCTCCCGAATGCTCACATTTCAGGGGACATTAAACAAAAACCAACCGTTAAAATTGCATCATCAAAGAGAACACTTTAGATTGATCAGGCATTTATAAAAAAAATAGCACACATGCGTGGGGATTGACCAGTAGCATAGATTAGTGAAAAAAAATATGAAATTTATCAAATCGTGGCAAATGCAATTTCAACCCAATGCCAGCTAAATGAAGCATGAACCATAGAAGAAGCTGTTAAGTTTTGGTGAGAACCTGAATAAAGCACATGTAGAAAAAATATGAAACAATATGACGATGAATATGATGTTTTTTTTTGCTATGATTCGGCCAAGGAGGGGGTCATCAATCTACTAAATGACAAGCACTTTAAAATAAAATAAAATAAAATAAAGGAAAATTATTTTATTTTTGAGAGTCCTATTGCTTAAAAATAACCTCAATAATGACTTCTGCGCAGTATATTATAAAAAACATATTGATGTTATATTGTCTTTAGATTATTATAAAACATAAAGGACAGTGCATTTTGTGTATTTTAGGAAATATTTTTTGTACCATTACTTAAAAAATGTTAATAATGACAGTTCAAAGTCTGCAGTCCTTTTGAGTGTATTTTTTAATTGTGTTTATCATTTATGATCTAATATTTATTATGAGCATTTCAATTTATTATGGAAGTTACGTTGTAAAAATATTAGCAAAAAAGTGTTAAGACATTAACACTGTACATTTTGCCCAACGTTGTGTATTATGAATGGACAACTAATCGATGATCAAATTAATCGATAATTTTTTTTTTTTGCCCCGATACCGATTCCGATACCCAGTTTTGCAGTATCGATCGGCCGATACCGAACTGATACCGAGTTTGTTTTTTTTCCCCAACATTAAAAAGCTGCCCTGCCATTGGTTCAGAGCCTTCAAGGGCCAATAGAATATCTTGGCTTGGCATGCAGTGAACACGTCACACATAAGTGAAGGTCGTACACAAGCAAGACACAAGATGATGCATCCAAAGTCCGATATTAGCATCGGAAATAATGGTATCGGCATGTTACTTGTTAGTACTTGCCGATGCCGATACCACTGTTTTGCTGCAGTATCGGGGCCTCTCCCGATGCTGGTATCGGTATCGTAACAATACTAATTATTTTTGATAGTTTAGAGACCTGAAATTGTCCAAATCCTCAGAATTTCAAATCAAGACAAGACATTTGTGCCTATTTTCTGAAAAAAAAAAAAAAATGTTTTTCTGCAATTTTAATTTGGGAAAAAAAATAAAAAAAATTTAAATAAATGGTTGAAAATTAAATCACACTTTTAAAATTGAATTGATTATTCAAAAACAAAATCATCAACAGATAAATTCATTATTAAAATACCTGTTCATTGTATCCCTAGTTCTATTAATACCGTCGTTTTCAAATTGAAATAAAAATGGATGTCCTGAAAGACTGGAACAACTTGTGCTCCAGCTGCAGCACGACTGATTGAGCTGACGGTGAGCAAAGGTGCATTCATGCGAGATTCCAAGTAACATGCAGGAAAACAAAGCCGGCCAAGCCTTTAATAAGCACCACCCTGCCCCAACCTGCTGCGGCGGCAGATTTGTTGGGGCCCTCTCAAACGTCTTCCCAGTCCTCCTTTCATCTCGTCCTGTCATTGCGCAACACAGCCGAGGGCGGCCTTGACAAATGGCCCCGAGGAGCTTTCGCTTTTTTTTTTTTGCCCGACGACGTGCGACCCAAGAAGAAGAAAAGCTAACAGAGTCGCCTAATGGCGGAGCGGCAGCGTTCCTCCGTCCTTCTTCTCCGACTCGGTTTTAGGCTCAATCCAGCCCGGCGGGAGGGGGGCGAAGGTCACCTTTGACCCGGTCGGCCCGCCTGCCTCGCTACAGCCCCGTCGTTTGTTAGGGGCTTTATCCACTGACAAAGCAAGGCAGGAAGTTGGCAGCCAACCAGCAGCCCCATGGGAGGATGACCATCAGCTAGCTCAGCTTACCGCTTATTACAGGATGGCGGGCGCATGCATGCATGTGTGCGTGTGTTCTTCAATGCGTAAATGTTGCGCGGGTGAGAGCGATGAGGCCGACCTTCTTCTCGGGCCGGCTATTTTTTACTACCATGGCTGCGAGCGACAAACGTCCCCACGCGCTAGGAGCTAACCCGATCAGCTATGCGTGTTAGCGACAATCGGGCAAGCGTCCAGCCACGCTGGATGGACTCAGAGGACCTCAGCACACTTCACTCGGCACCCCCCCCCCCCCCCCCCCCCCATCCCAGCCCCTGGGCTCATGGCAGCTCACTAAAACATTAGATCATAAGATGACTCCACTCCATAAAAGTCAGGTAATTCACACTTCATTTATACACCTTGGCGTTCATAAAGCTGATGAACTTTCACTGCTCGAACGTAATGGGCCATTTCGCCGAGGGGCCGCCGAGCCTGACGCTTCCCTGCTCGTCCTCGACTCCACGTTGGCCGTCGGGAGAAAGGAAAGCGTTTTTCGCGGACAAACAGACCCGAAGGCCAAGTTCATATTTCCGAGAAGTCTTTTTTTTTTTTTTTTTTCCTTCACATATTATGTAAATTATGCAATTGATAAACACAGAAAAAGCCCAATAATAAAAGTTCAAATGTTATAGTAGAAGCAGAAATGTCTCCTCCCTTCCACATCGTGCAAAAGTCTTGGGACACCACAACCTAAGATGATTTATTTACTGATAATGCACAATATTAGGGTTGGGGAAAATAAAGTCAACCAACTAAATAATTTTAAAACCCTATTTACGATGCTCGAAACCAATGTTACATCTGTCCAATTCCCCGAGTAGTCGATTGAATTGATTTAAAAAAATAATAATAATAATAAAAAAAGAAAGGCTTTTGTTTTAAAAAATGTCCACATTTACATTCCTGGACTCCACAAATGCAGAGAGCTTCTCAATTGTTGTATGTTACGCCAACCCAGGAAGAAGAAAATATTTTGCACCCCCTCCAACGACTATAAATAGAATCATTTGTCTGTAAAATTGTTGCAAGTACACTTCTGCAATTGCGCTAATACTCCTTTGTACACTCTCTGACAATGAGAGCACCAATGCCCCCTACTGGAGTGGATGTGCAATTACACTTTATTACAGTACGGCAAAAAAAAAAAAAAAAAAAAAAAAGTTCTTAGAGGTCACATGTGCCCAACCAATACGAATATTTGGCCAATAAAGATGATAAATAAGTTAGCATTGTGCAAAAATAAAATAAAAAATGTTCAAACATTTGTAGCGTGTGTTATTGAAACTTCTATTCTACGTCTTTAACAAACGAACCAAAGCAAAAATATGAATTTTCGTCGTTCTCTCTATCTGGGTGCAACAAGGGGGTCATTGACCTCCGGGCCTGAAGCGATAGCATGATGGCTTCCCGGCTCAGGAGGCTGTTGACAAGCGTCTGTGTTCTTTTCAACAACTCGTTGAACAACTCCCCCCTCCACCTCCCCACGCCATCTACCCCTTCCCTTCTCTGGAATGTAACACAACCGCTCGCTGAGGTAACCCAAGCACCTCCTCTCATCCCATCCTTCATTTATAGAAAAAAAAAAAAAAAAAAGCCAAGACGGACAGAAAAACATGGTCGGAGGAAGAACATCTGCGAGTGTCGGACAGCGATCGCCCATCTCCCAATTTTTTTTTAACCCTCTCTATTTCCTTCCCTCGCTTTAAGATTTGCTTCCGGGCCCGTTGCCTGCGCAATAATTAATGATGCAATCGTGTTGGGGGGGGGCTCTTGTAACCATTCCGGAATGTCCCGGAAAAATCGGCAAAGATGCAAGGGGACGAGAAGGACATAAAACAGTCAAGACGGCGAAAGAAAGAGACTGTTGATAGCCGTTTCCTCGACAAGCCTCAACCCAGTCTTCCCCTCAAGTCTAATCCACCCCCACCCGGTCCCCCCCCCCTTTTACTTTCCATCCTGATGGAAGGATCGGGGGGCCTGACCTGTCTGGTGATTGATGGTAATGTCTCAGGAAGTCATTTTCCCCGACAGCACCCTGCCGCCTTTCACCAGGCCCGGTGCAGAGGTGAGGCCATCACATGGATCCTTTTAACTCTTTGCTGGCCAGGCCTCCCCGAGACTTTTCGGACCCGGCTATCTCGGGAACATCGGCGTCAGTTGGCACACTCTACTTTCAGATTGGGCGACAGAAAAAAATAACATGGCCCATCCCAAAGTGCATCTCGCATGTAGCCCCTAATTCAGGTTGCCGGGATGGATCCCCACGACTCCATTACTGTCAACACTTACCACCTCCATTACAGCAATTAGGAGGTTCGAACACTAGGAATGCTTTTGCTACGCTGCCCAATTGCTAACATCTGCCTCGTCTCGTCGCTTCTCCCCATGCGCCCGTTGTCCTTTCTCAGGAGCGCGGCCGTTTCATACAGTCCCGCCGTCTGTTCTCTCGCCACATTTGTTTTCTTAAATCCACTCAAACTGCGCCTTGAAGAGATCCCTCTGCGTTTGAGTCCAAATAAACCGAAAATGATCCGTGAAGAGGCTCGCTTTCAATAGGCTTCATTAGTTTTTAATATCTGGCACGAGGAAGCGGGGGGTGTGGGGCGGGATAGCATGAAGATAATCAATGGAAAGAGGCTCGCAGCCTATTAATCTCCCCCAAAGGATTGCGGGTTAATACGCATTCTTGCGTAGGCAAACACGGCTGTCTGTTGAACACATCTGTCTGCCTGGATGGGCTACTTAATGAAACAGCCAGCGCTCGGCCATGGTGATGGATGGCGTCCCACTGGTGAAAAATGACTTCTCACAGTCGGAGTTACACATGATAGGGCTCCAGTCCATATCACCGCCGACGATTTAGACCCATTTTAGGGCTGCTCAAGCAAGAGTGATGCATTTTATTATTATTTTCAACAACACTGTCTTCTAATCATGTTTCCTTTTGACTGCAAAACTATTTAATATCTGCATAACTGGAAAGTTAAGTGCATAACGCAGTGGTCCCCAACCACCGAGCCACACTGATTAAAAAAATAGATAAATAAATAAATACATAAATAAACTACTAACAGCATTTATGAAATGACAACAAATGTTTACCCATGTAATGGTTATAATGGGGCATAAATGTCCGAAATTTACATCATCGCCTGGCCGGTAATATTCCTCAAGATCCCCTGGTGCTGGTCTGTGCAATATCAGGCGGACCATGATCCAGTCAGGCAAGAAAAAAAACAAAAAAAACAAAAAACAAACAAACAAAAGTTAGGGTCAACTCACCCGCTAACTTCAACGGTATTCATAAATAATTAAAAATAAATATGGACAAATATGTGTTACTACTACTACTACTACTACTACTACTACTACTACTACTACTAATAATAATAATAATAATAATAATAATAATAATAATAATAATAATAATACGTTTAAAAAAAAAAAAGAAAAGTCAAATAATGTCACAAGGACTTTCACATAGTCTTCGTGCTGACATGATTTTAAAGTAAATGTACTCAATTTTTATAATGATTATTTTTTGTTTTGTACCCTCTAAAAAAAGTTGGCTCAAAAATAACAAAAATTGGGTCAAGAATGGACCAACCCAATTTTTTCAGTCATTTAACCCCCCAAAATTGTGTCTAATTAAATTAACCCACAAAGCATCCCAATATTTGGGGTTCTTTTGTGGGTTATTTATTTGACCTAACTTTTTGGGTTAATTGAATAAATCGACTGAATTGGGTAAAAAAAAAAAAAAAAAAAAAGAAAAAAGGAAGTGATCCAGCTTTTTGAGTTATTTAATCCAAAAAGTTGGGCCAAATTAAATTAATAACCCACAAAGCAACCCAAATATTTGGGGTTCTTTTGTGGGTTATTTATTTGACCTAACTTTTTGGGTTAATTGAATAAATCGACTGAATTGGGTAAAAAAAAAAAAAAAAAAAAAAAGAAAAAAGGAAGTGATCCAGCTTTTTGAGTTATTTAATCCAAAAAGTTGGGCCAAATTAAATTAATAACCCACAAAGCAACCCAAATATTGCTGATTGAATAAGCCAAGAAGTTGAGTCAGTCCTTTTTTGACAATTTGAGTTAGCTTTGACCCAACTGTTTTTTTTACTTTTTTTTTTATGTCTTAAAACATTTTTACAAACCAAAAACACAACTAAAAAAAAAATTGTAATTATTTTTGATTAAATAAAAACATTTTGAATACTTTTCCACAGTAATGTATTGTAGGTTTAAAAAAACGTGAATCAGTTCATCTCATTTAAAATGTGTCTGTCAAAAGTGCATACTAGTTCGCTACGGAATATTAATTTAGCCCCTTAGGCCCCCGAAATGTACAGCGGCATTTAAAGGACAAAAGGCATTTTATAAAGTTGTAAAAATCAAACTTATGAGCCGGTCGTAATAGGATTTGTCGCTTTAATATGGTCAGCAGTAGTAACAATAATATTGACTACCTTATGAGTCTTTGCCGCGGGTTTCATTAATTAAAAGTCCAGTCTTGTACGCCTGACATTCCGATTCTGGCCAAAGCGCCCCTCAAGTTCAGCAGCTGTGTTCCCCTTGTAGGATTTACAAAGAGGGCTCAACGCATGGGCGGCGGAGCGGCTCGCCGCGGCGATGATATCAGCGCATCCTACAGAGACGGCCTAAAAGAGTTGCCGTACAGTCCCTAAGATCACGAAGGAGATGAAACCCGAGGCAGCTGGGCCCAGATAAGCAAAGCCCTCCTAATGTGTTGTGTGTCCACGCCATGTGCATGTATGCGTGAGCTCCGACATGCGTGCCGATTCCAGGTTGAGGTGACCCCCTTTTGCTCGGCCGAGTCCCGTAACAGGATCTCACCTCCCGGCCCCTTGTTAGCTTTTCTCCCAGTGTGCTAAACAGCCACCTGAAGACCAGATTAGCCCGCCGTGACCCGGCCCGAGAGGTAACCGAGACACGACGCCGGGGACAAACATGAAACGCAAACTGTCACGTGTTGCGGAGACAGACAACGAGGCGGGGGGGATTTTGAGTGCAAACAGGACACCTATAAGAGGATGAGGACAGTGAAGATGTCAGCGGTGTTTGTTGTTGTCAGATGAAAACAAAGCATAAGAGCGCATAAGAGGATTGAGGCCCGATAACCAGACGCCTTGGGGTGTCTCACATTTAGGCCGATGACTCAACAGTGACAGCGTCGGCGACGCTGTGACAAATGAACGCCGCTTCGTTCATTGGGTTGCGGGTGCCCTTAAAACCCGCCTTTGAACTTGTAATTGCCCCCTGATTTCAGTAATGAACATAATGGGGGGATCCATTTGGAGGCATGGCGCTAATTACGCATTTTAATTTTCCGCATCTCTCTCGGAAAAGGCGAAGGAAAGACGGGTGGGGTGGAAGGGGGGAGGAGGATGACGCTCAGGTTTGGGAGGCTGTTGTCGTCATCTAAATACTTGTACAGGCTGCTTCACGGGCTTTAACGGGGCGCTTTGTGTGTCAGACGCCACAGCCTTGGGGATCCGCGGCACCAGCGATCAATAGTCAGACGGATTCACATCTGGAGCCAAGGCCTACATTTGGATTTATATATTTGATTCTTTTCTCTCTTTCTTTGATTTTCCACCGCTTCTAACGTGGGGATTTTTTTTTTCTCTGTATCAGCATGTGGTGCAGCTTTTTATCATTCAGGGGCTGCTGTCTATGATACTAATAATGGGGTAGCTGTGAACAGCCTCTTTCACAAAGAGAGCTGCGAAATTGGCACATCAGAGATGTAACAGTAGATTAATTCACCTGTGTTCTTTTTACACAGTGAAACCAGCAAAGCGGGACATTGCAGTATGTTATGTGTACTAATCAGACGATTAGAAATGTGGTGACGTCAGCTTCAATGTCTGGTATAATGTATAAATATTTGGCAGACAAAGAGGAAGGATGGGTTTCCACTATTCCCACTCAAACAGCCACCATCCCACCTTTGTACTACATCAGAAATTGGAAAATGTGTAGGTTGACTTCAATCCAACATTCTGTGTCTGTAACCAACAAAAACAAACAGTAAGAAAGGTGAACAATTGCACCTAGGTTCAGAGACACCAACCAAATTCTCCCAAAACCCAACGACCAACAGAGCATTAGGTTCACTGACTACCTTTACATGCCGTCAATCTTCGGGGTTGGGTCAAAATTTAGTTTCTGACACATCCAGGCTCACCCATTTACATTTACATAATGTAAAAATGCCGCAGAGAAGTCAATGTATTCGTTAGGCTCGCTGAGTGAGTGTGGCAGCGCAAGATGGCTGGCGTGCATACAAGTAGTTCCTGTTCTCAAAAGACCAAAATTACTTACGAATTGAGCATGAGCAGAACGTAAACCAAAGCTCTGTTCAAACGTGTTTATATGACTGGGTTGGAAATGTCATGACTGGGTCATGCCTGGGTTAAGTTTGGGTCATACAAGGGTTATGTTTTGGTCATGATCGTGAGGTCAAGTGTCTGTTTAGAACTGATGTAACCATCACCTGGTTTCAACTGGAAAAATGCTATGTGATGTCACGAGCTATGTGATGTCAAGAACCATTAATCTCTTTACTTGGTCAACAGCCAATCAGATAATTCCATGTCAGTTATGTTACCCACATGTCTAGCCACAGCCAATCCGATCAATTCACTGTCTATTTAAGCCAAACCAAGAAGTGTGCGTTTGTCGGATTATTACCTTGGTTCCTCTGTGCATCTACACAGCCCATTCTCATTGCATTCTCATTGTTTCTTGTCCAGTCAAGTTTGTTCTACGCCTCTCAATGTTATGCGAATAAAGTGTTAAACTCTTATTTGTGTCTGCACTTTTGGGACCCAACCTCAGAACATAACAGGAAAAGGGATAAAGGGGTCTTATTTGGGTTTTTAAAAACATAGTCGGTGTCTCGCCAGTAATGCTGCATTCAAGGAAGGTCGGAAGTCGGAATTATCACAGTTATTTTTTCCCGGTTCTGATCTGAAAGCTTTTGAGGTGAACGGAAACAACCAAAATGGTGGCTAGTGATAAATTGTTTTTTTGTTTTGATCCTCAGAACACAGTTTGACCTCCAGCAAACTTTCCTTCTCGCAATGTATTTATCTTATTTCATAAGCATTCCATACAGTTCAGTAGTTCACCATATAATTTCATGCAGGGAGATAGTGGCATACTGTCACCTACGTCGTGTTATGTCAAGTTATGCAAAATATGAATGAGGAAAGCTATTTCCATGGTGGCCGCCATTGTAGAGTGACGTTACATTGAATGTGGTCGGTGAAGTCGGATCCTTTTTTCCGAGCTCATGGCCCGTACACACTTCCTGGTATGAAATCGGAAATGTCCGACTTTCCACTTTCCCCGAATGCAGCATAAAGGCCAAAGCAGCAGGGCATTCTGGGTAAATGGTTGCACCGCAGACAGGGTCCACTGAGGTTGCCGGGTAAAGGAGCAACAAATTGACCCGCTCAGCCTCCGTCTTTGATGAGCAACCGAGATCATAAAAGCAGGTCGGTGCGCTCAGACAGGGAAGCAGAGAGGATATCATTTGGGGGGGGAATGAAAAGGTAAGGAAGTGGGCGGGGGGAGAGGTGCGAACAAGAGACGTGGCTCCCAGTTATAAGGACCCCACTGTGCAAGAATCCTCAACACTCGCCTCTGGACGAAGCGCCGGGGCAAAAACAAAAGCGTGTATCAGAGAGGAGGTGTGAGGGGGGAAAAAAATCAGAGGGAATGGCAGTTTTGGGATTTGGTGCAGTCAGAGTCCCATGACAAACCAAACAGTGAAACATGAGGTCTGTTTTTGATTTGCACTCACTGCCTCCCCATCCCTCAACCTTTTCTTTTCCTTTTTTCTTTTTCTTTCTTTCTTTTTTTTTTTTAAAGCCTGCTTCCACGCTTACACTTCCTCCCTATGCATGTTCTTCTTCTCTGGGTGTGAGATGCATATCAAAAGCGGAATTGAGGCCTGCAGCACAATCCCCATTGGTCGCCAGCGTGCAGCGGCAGCCACCACCAACCGGGGGTGGTGAGGCTCGCCTGCAGGGCGGCACCCACGGAAGGTTAAGGGGTAATTTGAGGAAACCAACTCTGAGATGCGAAACCAAAATCCGCTTACATATTTTCGCTTTGAGCCCCGAAAGGTCACGCAAGCGAGAAAGAAAAAACTCCCCGCAATCCCTGAAATCAGCCATCGCCATCTAAATAAGACCCTTTTTTTTCCCCCTCCCACCGGGGGCATGTACGCTATCACAGGCTACCTTACGTGGTCTGTAATTACAGATGACATCATTCAACTCTGCTTTTACGCAGAGTTAAGGCGGCCGGACACATTTTTGATCTGTGTTATGACTACATCGGCAGTGGCTGGGAATGCAGCCCCTGTTTCCACAAAGTGGTTTTGTAGCGTTAATTCCATTCTGGGTGGATGTGACTATGGGGAAGTCTCAATCAATGTTTCTGAGGCAGTACGGTGGACTCATGGTTAGCATGTGTGCCTCACAGTTCTAAGTTTGGGGGTTTGAAACTGCTCCGAACGAACAAGTACTAAAGGAACTTGAATTGGTGACTTGTTGTACTTTTCCCGAAAAACGCGTCATAGTCCAACAGATGACAAATCACGAAAAGGTTTTCCTTTTTAGTTTAAAATAGCTTACTTCAACTTCTAATATCTTGAGGCATACCTTGGCCAACTGTAAAATCCAGAGTTTTTCTTGCTTTTATCCAGTAAATCCATGTATTGTGTCATACAAGCTAGCTAGCGCTACGCTAATCTGTGACTTTGTAAGCCGTCGTGAGGGCATGAGAGGCCAGGCGTGAAGTAACAAAGACAAAGGTGTTCATGGGCTAGCTGGGCTTTATTGACTGACTGCTTAACAGTTGAATGCTTGTTAGCTGGCTAAATATTCCAATACACAACTCTGGGTGTTCGGCTCAAAGGTAGCGCACTTTTCACACAAGGCATGTGCCACTCCCACATGTATACGTAACACATACTGAGACATGAGCGTGGTCATTCAACATTCCTCTTTGACAATACACGCGACAATGCTATGAACCATTCTGGCTAACAATTCTGTACAAGCGACAGAATTCTGATTCAGCACTATTGTATGTCATCCAAAGTTGCTATTGAAAAAGTATATCGTCGCTGTCCTGTGAAAAACGTGTACATTTTTGTCATTTTTTCTTAAAAACATTTTTTTATGTTTAAGAGGTGAAACTGAATGTAACTGGAAAATAAAATGGCCGTGTTTTTCACAGGGCAGCGACAATATTAACTCATTCACTCCCAGCCATTTTCACAGAAGCAATCCTGTTCGCTCCCGGCTGTTTTACTGGATTTTGACTGATTTTGCAAGGCCCACAGAATATTGTGTTCAATTGCTATAAAAGCATGGAATCTATCAAAAGAAAGATTAAAGTCTCTTCTTTCATCAGAAAAACAAAGTATGTTTCTATCTGTTTCCGTTTAGCAGCAATTAGCATTAGAAGAGAGCTAAGTTTGATCAGTTTTCACAAATCTATTTAAAATTGTAAGTAATTGAGCTTTTTTTCTAGATGGCCCTGGTTGATCTCCTTTGCTCTGCTGCTACCTGCTGGCCGTTTGTGTAATAACTACCATTTCTCCAACCGTTCTTTTCAGTTGAGAGGCTGCATCAAAGCCTTCTGTATGCTCTAGCATAAAAAAAACAAAAAACAAAAAAAAACGTATAAATACGTCTTTGGGACACTTAGAACATAAAAAAACCATATTTATACGTTATTGGGAGTAAATGAGTTAAAAACAAACTCGAAACTATATTCTACCATTTTTTGGCACTATTCACCTTCAAATCAAATATGGAAAGAAAAAAGCTATATGCTTATTTTCAAAATCATTCAAGCCCCACGTGACCACCTATTCTTTTGCCAAGGACTGTCGTAAACCGAGGACGAGTATTCCTCGTCTTTGTTGTTGGCTTCAACGGCTGGTGAAAGTTGCAGATACCTCTATTGCCAGCCTGCCTACGCAACCAGCCGCGGAAACGGAAAACCAAAGACTCGTGTTTCCCGTTACAAAGCGCACCGTGGTGAACCAAACTTGACCACTCGATGGAAACGTGGCTTTATTCTCAGTGGAGCGCAAGTCTCCGCAGCATTGGAGTTCTGTGTGAGGCACTCTCAAGATCCATACTTAAACTACACCCCTTTTCCTCAAGCTATTAAGCTTCCTCATGCATTAGTAGACGGCACGAGGGGATTCCGCCTGTGAAAATTGGTTGTGGCGAAAACACTCATTTTTGCTTCTTCATTAAGCTGCAAACAGCAGGAGTGAAAATTAACCTAAAGCGAGCGAAAGGGAGGGGAAGGGGAGTAAATGGGGAGATTTGGGATGGGGGGAGGGATTACGGCAGCTTTCCTTGCATTTCCACATACACAAAACATATGGGGCTCATCTAGATGAAAAAAAAAAAAAAGTGCGGTACGTGCTGCTTTGCAAAGGCGCACGCAAGCTTTATACTTTCTATGTCAGGGGATTGCACGTGAGCTTAGGTGGCTTTGAAGTGGAACTATGACAGATCTGGATTAGGGGGCAAAGTATAAAGGTCCGACGGCGGCGATTCAAACACACTCGAGCTTATTACAAGCGCAAGCAAAGAACGACTGCTAAGCTGCGGCCAGGCTCGGTGCGACGCCGGAGTTGATGTGGCCTGTAATATAATTATACAGCCTGTGAAAATGCGACGTCACCGGATCCCCCTCCAAACTTTCACTCCGTCTTTGCCGTTCTCCTCTATGGATAAGTAAAGAGCTCTTGTTAAGACATTTAAGGAAAATGGAGTTTCGATGTCGGCGTTGGTTCGAATGAGCAGATGGTGGCCGTTGAGCAGCCACCAGACAATAGCCAAGGCACCTCCTCCACACCGTCTTTATCAAAAGCCCCCCCGAATGGAAACTGGCTTGTCCAATTGTCCCTAATGTCTGTTTGGCAAACAAACTCACACAAAGCATTGTGGGTATTGTCACGAAAGTAACGTGATGACTTTCTTTTTCTTCGTCGTCTTTCTCTCCACTAATAGTCGCACATTTTGGGGCCGTGGAAGCAAGACGGCGGCCCGGGTTGCCATGGGTGACTGGAGAGGTGACTTTTGGGCTGCGAGGCAAACAAGCGCATGACAGATTAGTGTGTGGGCCTCCTCCAGGGCTCCACCTTTGTGACCTTTAGGAGCCTCCTTCCCTTGCCTTTGCGCCAGCTTCAAGCCCCTAAAACCTGCTCCCTGCTTCTCTTTTGTCCGGGCTTGAAAAAAAAAAGTCACATAGTCCACTTCTCGAGGACATACCATGAGGACAGAAGCAGCAGCCAATGGAGAGGATTTAAAAAAAAAAATGAGGAAGAGCTGTTCAAAGTGTTTGCAGATGTGTCTTAACCAGTTAAACGCTGCTTGTGCTGCACACAAAGATTAGAAGAAGGGTAACCAACACAGGTTCGGGGGCCTTATGCCGCTCATTGACTGCCGATCTGTCAATCAGCTCAAGTCTAACTTCAGGGTTTCAGATGTATTTTGGATTGGATTTATTATAAGAACCGTGTTAGCTAGTTAGCTGTCAGCTAGTTGGACAGTAGAAATCCCAAAAGCTGTTGTTAAGCCATTTTTCTCTCGGCTTGCGTAACGTACCGTTGAGGGACGGGGCTCGAGGTTGAAGTTGAACCGCAAATGCCCCAGAAGGTCAAAAATGCGAACGATAGAATTTCAATTGCTGCAGTTGGCCTGACGTCACCGCGCATCTAATTATCTGAATGTGTGAAGCCGCAGCGGCTGTTGGAAAGTGTGTTTCAGCCGCAGAAATGTCCCGATTTGGTGAGTTCCGTCTGAAAGGCACAAGCAGAATTGCGATTTTTTTTTTTTGTAGATACATCTACATAATATTCTGTTGCTGTGGTACTTTGCGCTTTTTGCCTCTTTCTGCTTATTGAATCTGTATGGATTAGAAGGACGACAAGCGCTTCAACAAAAGTGGCGATACAAACAACATGGGCCTTTTCCCATTTCAAAGCGTCGACTCGTACACTTGTTTATCATATGGGACAAACATCCGTTGCCATGGCCTGGCCCGACCCGGCCTGGCCTAGCCTGGACTGGCCTGCACCCATGTCTCGTGAATGACCCGGGTTGCCTCTTTTATGTGCATCTATAAAAGGGCGGTTGAGAGAGCAGCTCCCATAGGAGGGCTCGACCTGGCGATGACACCCTGTTGTCATGGAGACTAATTCTACGTTGGGCTGGGGATGGGGAAGGGGAGGAGGAGAAGTGGGCAGAAGCATTGTCACTGGTGTATCTAATGATGTTTGCTGCACAATGCACTCATCTCCTCGCCGAGTGGGATCTGTCCTCACTAGGGTAAATCACATGGCTCCGACGGCGGGACACAAGAACGTGACTGTATACTTTTTTTAAACACTTGATGATACAGTACAAACTCCAAACGTACAATGCAATTCAGAATTTGGGCGTCATTCTCGGGGAGCACACCTATGACGAACAATATATGATAAAAAAAAAAAAAAAACATTACTAGAGATTAGGGGTGTTAAAAAAAAAATCGATTCGGCAATATATCGCGATACTACAATTTGATTGCGATTCAATAGGCAGCCGAATCGATTTTTTAACATCCATTTTTGATGGAAAAATATTCAACAAAACGTCTAACTTTCACACCTTAAGCATGGAAGAATGTTATATTAATGGAACATTAAGCCTTAATATTTTATTTCAATGCTGCTCAAACATGAAAAAGGTTACAACCTGTTTGTTAAATACAGTAGCTCACAGTTATAACACTGAAGTTTCAGATCAATAAATAATACAACTTTATACAAATCTTACAATGTACATGTACAAGTTAACTGAATGGTATTTTCTAAATTTGAGTAAAAGAAAAATCGCAACAATCGACTTGTAAATTCATATCGGGATTAATCGGAATCGAATCGTGACCTATGAATCGTGATACGGATCGAATCGTCAGGTACGAGGCAATTCACACCCGTACTAGAGATAAATGGATGGAATATGAGCAATAGGGGTGTACTCAAAAAATCGATACGGCAATACATCGTTGCGGGCCTCATTACAATACACGTATCGATACGCAGGCGTCAGAATCGATATTGCTTGTTAACTTTAAATAGGCAGTTAACGTTTGCCTTTGCAGCTTGCATGGTACCTAAAAATAAAAACCAGCAGCGTCTTTGAAGTTAATTGCCTTCAATTAATGCAAAAATAGCTCACCAGTGATTGGACACTGTTTCTTACTAAGAAAAATTAAAGCAGAGGAAGAATATCAACATTTATTTACTTATAAACTTAACATGGTACGTGTCTCAGTGTATCAATTTTCCTATATTTTGTTTAAAAAAACAAAATAAAATGTCTTATGTGGGATACATATGTATCGCAATACGTATCGTATCGTGGCACCTGTATCGTGATACGTATCGTATCGTGAGGTTGGCGGCAATACCCAGCCCTAATGAGCAATGTTACTTCAAAGAATGGTCGCCCTTCACATTAATCAGTACCGAAGAAGGAGCTCTAAGTTTCAAAATTATTGTTTTAGACATGCAAGAAACTGAGTAAATTAAACATTAAACGCAAACTAAACCTCATAAAACACTAAAATGTCCCCTTTCAATGCTCTACTGTAACAGTACAACTCCAATCCTCCATGCCCCAGTCCAAGCACTTGAAAAAAAAGACCAGGGGATGTATCGCTTCCCCTTCAGGGAGCCCAAGGGACCAATACACCTGGCTTAGCAGCTTAACAGCATTTCCCCCAAACACCCGGTGGTGACCCGGCAACAAAACTTGAGACTGTTGATGGCGCGGAGGGCAACCTACTCTCCTGACTGACCACTCCGTGCGCACGCTATTTATTTTCATAGGTGTTACGTGGGTTCTACGCAAAGTCCAAAGACAAGGCCAAAGTGGTGTCTGTCCATCGGACTGCTTCCTGTTTTCATTGCAAGGCCAAGCCTCGTCTTAACAGGGGTGAAGGAGGGACAGCGGGGGCTAGCAGAGGGTGAAGGGGAAGGAAAGCCAGGGGGCTAATTGTGCATTTTAGAGCAACACTACTGCCTTTATTCAGCCTATTCCATGGCTTCTAGCACAGGGATTCTCAAACGGGGGTGCACGATGTTAAAAGTGTGGATTGGGAAATCGCTATCCGAATGTACTGCAACAATTCATTCATTTTTAGATTATATGACAGCTGTTTTGATATTTGATTAATCGTTTTGAGATATTGTTGAACTCAAAATTGCGCAGGAAATATCCTCTTGATTTCTGCAGTCGTCCGTGGAAACGTACTGATCATGTTTTGGTTGAATCATAGTAAGAAATTTGCAAATGTCTGCTTTTACTTAGTTAACAATCAACATTCTTGCCAATATTCTCATGGATATTATGGATCAAACTTTATAATATACTGTTTTGAATAAAATAAAAAATAAAAACGTTTTTTTAGATTCATCGATGAATCGACAGATTCATTCAAATAATTGGTAGTTGCAGCCCTACTATACTGTCAAACTGTGCTATGGGTCCGTGAGATTAAAAGTGTGGTTGGGAGAATCATTTTCAGAATGTTCTGAACTCCGTTTTCTACTTGTAGTGTCAAATTGAGTTGTGTGTAGGTTAAAAGTCTGGATGGTGGAGTCTCTTTGTACATCTTTTTTTCCAAATCTGTGAGAATACAAGTGCAACGGCAGTGTGGTCTACTTCGTACACATTTATATTTTTGCACTCAACTTTAAGCATAACCTCTAAAAATACATTTTTGGACTGAAAATTACAATAGAGACAAACAATAGGGTCTATTTGCTCCCAATAACGTGTAAATAAGTTTTTTTTTTAAATGTTTAAGTGTCCCAAAGACGTATTTATACGTTGTTGTTTTTGTTTTTGTTTTTTGTTTTTTTTAATGCTAGAGCACACAGAAGGCTTTGATGCAGCCTCTCAACTGCAAAGAACGGTTGCAGAAATGGTAGTTATTACACAAACAGCCAGCAGGTGGCAGCAGAGCAAAGGAGATCAACCAGGGCCATGTAGGAATAAAAGCTAAATTACTTACAATTTTAAATAGATTTGTGAAAGCTGATGAAACTTAGCTCTCTTCTAATGCTAATTGCTGCAAAACGGAAACAGATAGAAATATACTTTTTTCCCCGATGAAAGAAGAGACTTTAATCTGTCTTTTGATAGGTTCCATGCTTTTATAGCAATAGAACACAATATTCTGTGGGGCTTGCAAAATCAGTCAAAATCCAGTAAAACAGCCGGGAGCGAAGGGGATTGTCTCTGTGAAAATGGCTGGGAGTGAATGAGTGAATTAAAAAGTTTCAAAAAAGCTGGAAAAAAAAAGAAGCATCTGTCCTGCTATATCACTGCCTGGTTGTCATCCTTACATTCGGGGCGCAGTAGTACATTTCCCCCCCACTCACGCCCAAGTTTACCTTCCTGATAACATAATCTCCCTGTAGTATTGAAAAGCTTATACCAACAGTCTGGGATTTCCCTTCCTCTAATGTGGCTGGAAGACATCCAGAACCTCATGGGGACGGACGGGAGGGAGGCAAGTGGGGTATTAAAGAGCGGGAGGGAGCCGAGTGATGCTGCGACCCCGCCAACACCAGCTGAGTCGCCCGTGCGGCCCTTTGCCAACTCCATATACGGGGCGTTTAAGGTTGCCAGCTTGCGTGCTCCGCTGGAGATGAACATATGGACTTCAGGGTATGACGCAACAGGTTGCCTTTCAGATGGAGGACTGACAGTAGCGAGGTAATTTTATATGCGACCACCAAGCGGCACGGTTTAGTTCAGCTTGGAACAGTAAATCCCGACCTGGCTTGAGTTTCCACCATGTGCCGTGCAGGCAAAATGGCTGGAGCAGCGTCAAGTCCAGAGTGTGACATCACAGCACTGGGAAATGTGGCATACAGTACAGTAACAACAAAATCTAAATTGGCATAATCCATTGTGGCTTTCATATATGTGTTGGCAACCAATCAATGCAGCGTTGTGTGTCTCCCGACTAAATTGCCTTCACGTTGATGAAACTATGAGGAAGTTTAATAGATCTTTAATAAAAAAAATTTAACGGGATAAGTGAATGTTCTGAACTATTTCAATTCCAGTGTGATGTGGAAGTTCCATGAAGTTAGCAGGCTCATATTCAAAACGTAAAGTGCCCACTTTCACAGTATGTGTTGGCCAAGTTAATGAAAACGAATGAAAAAAAAAAAAAAAAACATATGTAAAGGTTTATTGCGCCATTAAAAAAATAAAAAAATAAAAAATCTAATTCCAATGTGCCAGTCCTCCAACGTGCAAGTACCTCAAACTGGGCCGGGCTGTGAGGGCCCTCACAGCAATAGTTACACTTAGTAGTTTAATAAACGTAAAATGTATTTTCAGTTATTTTCATTTTTTTTTACGCAATTTCATACTACACATAGATACTGAATGGCTGTAGCTCAACATGCTGTAGCGGGCGACATGTTGGAGCTTCTTTATACCACAAATTAGCTGAATCAAGAGCTCAAGATCTTTAATTTAGGTGTAGTTGGCAACCAGACACAATGTTGCCAAAAAGTAATTACAGAAACCCCCAAAACAGAACAGCATCAGGACTTGATGATAACAAATATCTTATGATTGCTTTGAAGGGTAGTGCAATTTTGTCATACTGAATCCAAAAGCCAACAGTTGTGGGTGGAAGGTGGGGGTCTGGGTGGTATGTTAGGGTAGAGTAGAAGAGGGGGGTTTATCTACCCTGTCCTTTTGGAGCTTTTGAGACAAACGCGACAATGGCTGGATGTTGAGAACATATGTAGAGAGACCCCCGTGGCTCACGGAAGACCAAGCGGCTCCTTTTCACTCCTCACCCCTCACTTAATGAATGCGCCCGTGACAGAATGCCACTATGGGCCATTCAGGGGCCAAAGTCCCCCAGAATTCAACCCCAAATGCATCCAGCAACGGCAAATACATTTGCTTAACAAATTAAAAGAAAGGCGGACGAACGGGCGGGTGTGTATGTGTGTGGGAGAGTTTATGGGTGGGAGAATTGGATGGTGAGAGGAGAGAAGGGGGATAATTCAATTAGTCCTCTTGCTCAGTGAAGAAATAAAGGCAGGTTAAAAGGGAGGGATTATTATTTGTACAAGACGATCCCGCGCTTTACACAAAGGAAACAAATAAAGATTGGAGAGAACATCTACAAGCTGGCAAAAAAGAGGGGGGTGCTTGAAAACACTCTGAATGAAGCAGCGCCCTAAAAACTGTCCATTCAGCGACTCCCTTCTTTCCTTGAACCCATTTCAAAGACTCCAAAAGCTCTGTGTGCGCCATTCTGATTTGGACCAGCACTTATTTACATGAGGTCTTAGTCACATTACCACATAAATATATCAGATTTTTGTATAATAGTATTTTTTTTTTTTTACTTGAAGACACTGTAGCGTGAATTCATAATTTGTTTGTAGAGTAATGTGTAAAGACTAGAACGAAAGAGCACTGAATTGTGGAGGTATAGCGCTAAACTATTTTTCTTGATTTTTTTTGTACGTAGCTAAAACGGCTAGCCACCGACGTACTTTGGCGTCAGGCATTAGTCCCCCCTCACCCATTATATAAGAACTTTGTTTAGTATCTGGCGCAATTTAGCTCAGTTACTGTTTTACTAGGCCATGATCTGTTAGCTTGCTAGCTAGCTAGCGGCTAGCACCTCTTATCACGGTGTGGAAAGCCCCCACCGGTTCGGTGGGATATGTTTCAGTTACTATCGGGACTTTACGCGGTTATATTTTCATTGCTGAAGGGATGTGAAGGCAAAAGAAAGATGCTAGCATGAAGTTGCCTACATTTTTAGCGCATTTAGCGGATTTGCCCACAGTGCTCGGTTTGATTTTTCCACAAATAATGACTCAGCGATTTATTTATTTTTTTAATCATTCAGGTGTGGCAGGGTTGTGAAAAAACACTCTTCTCTTTTGTGTCAAATTTACGAGACATGTATTTTCACGTTACAGAGACTTTAACACCGTTCAAATTACATTTAACACATAACATTTTAATGTTGAAAACATAGTTTTTTATTTTTCATTTTTGAGGTGATCGGCCTAACATATATTTGTATGCCAATTGAAATGTTAAAAAACGAAACCTAGGAATATAAGACTGCACCATTCCACTCGTTAGACAAACAATATTAAAAGGTTACTTAGCTTTGCATGTTATGTTCCGACCATGGTTCACCTTTTTTCCAACTTATGAAGATTAGCACCTTAAAAAACGAAACAAAGTGATCCAACAAAGTGACACCTTTGTTATTGATGTGGAGCATTTAAAAATGCCATTTGTTTTGATTTTGTCTGTTAAAAAGTCAAATCCTCAAACTCAGTTAAAATGAGGACAACACGACATTTTTACACGTTTCTCAAGTAAGTCACTTATGTTCTGTTTTGTTTTCCTCAACTTGATGGTCACGTTTCCGTGCAGTCAGGGAGCGAGTGAGCTGTGAACAGCTGCTGAAGTCATTTTGATAATGATGAGAATAATAAGCAATAAGCGGGCTTGTCTGCGCTGCTTCGGGGGCTTTGCAGTTGCAGCTTCACTGCTCCTGAATAGATAAAAGTGATTAAAGCACTCCTGATTATCCTCTGACCAATATGTAATGGATTTACAGCCCTTTCAATTAGGCCATATTTGCTGGTCACTCATTACGTTCTGGTGGAGGGGATTTGGGGGCGGGAGGGGGGTTTGGGCGGGTCACCCTTTGGTTGAAGATCAGGATAAAGTTGACTAGCTTTTCCCGCTGCATCCAGCTTGAGTGTCGCATGCTGCTGCTGAAATGTGAGCCGTGTGGCAAAATCAATAAGGGCTGATGTTCTGATAATGTACTGACATCAGCGAGGGTGCAAAGGGGGAGGTCCGGGGGGTTCATGAAGTCGATCCCCTCTGTGCTTTGAAATAGACTGACACATGGCGGTGCATCATTTCAACAAGTCATGTAGCATCAGAGAAGACTGTAACATTTCAGCAAATACATGTATTAAAAATGCTTGTTTAGCTTTTTTTCCTACTATTTTTACACTTAGTATAGCTTTTACACTTGTAGGACAAGCAAAAAAAAAATTGTTGTTTTTTTTTTGCAAATATTATTAGTGATAAGCAGGCTGCTTTTAGTCATACACTAACAAATTACTGAATTATATGTCCAAACTGTGCCTAATGCCGCAGTGGCTTAAACTATTGTTAACTATTAATATTTGCAATTAATCTTTTAAAATGTTATTTTTTTCTACACATATATTTAAGTCCAATTTGTACGCAATTATTTGATTTAATTATATAAGTTGCAATATTTTTTATTTCCTATATCTAATCAGAATGTTATTGTTCAAACTGAGAATACTGTGACAGTAGCTTACAATTGCACTTACGTTTTATTTCAAACATGCAGTTATAAAATAAAAATCGCAAAAACAAACAAAAAATTAGAATGAACAATATTAAATACACCTTTTACTTCATTTTTAATGTTTGTAACTTATTTTTGCACTCTAAAATATTAAGATTAGGAAAAAAATTTTTTTCTCACTTTTTAGTAAAAGTTAATGCTGTTCTACACTTATGTATGATATGACAGTATCAATGACTGAAAAGTTATATTACAAACATTGTCTAAAAACTTAAAGATTTTATGATGGTTACAGTTTGACCCTGGAACAGACTATGTGTAGGAAAAAATGTTTTATTCATTTATTTATTTATTTATTTTTTTAACCCTAACCCTAACCCAGATCAGCATCTCCACCTCCCTGCAAGCCGACCATTCAGCAACAGAAGACAGAGATGTCCTCAACATTCCCCAGGAAGTAACGATTCCCCACTCTAGCCTGCCCAACAAACATTGCGCATCCCAACATTGGATTAACTGTCCTGCGCCGGTCCCTCCCATTGTTGCCGAGAGTGTGCTGAGCAGGGTAAACAGTCCAAAGTGATTAGATTGACCCGGTCACCGTGCTCGTCTGTGACAGGTGGCTGACAGGTGAGCCTTCCCCACCCCCACCCTCACTCCGTCTCACTCTCACGGTGACAACTGTGTGACAGCTGCGTTTGCACTCCAAATCATCATAACAGCAATAAAAAATAAAATAAAATACAAACTCACCGTGAGATGCTGAAAGAGCCACGCCCTCATGATGTTGGTGGCCACCTTGGGGAAGATGCCGCGTTTTTTCTGCCGCTTCTTGTCCTTGTCCGGGTCGTCGTCGTCCCCTGTGCCCGGCGATGCCACGCTGTTGTCTAAACCATCTCCTGGGCGGAAAATAAAGCCTGCGTGAGACATAAAATGCCGCACGGGCATACCAGAGCGCGTCTCGTGAAGGAATAAACTGACAAATACCACAGCTGATAGCAAAGAGTGATGTTAAAAGGCAACACAGTGAAGTTTCCGCTGTTATGAATTGAAGATATGAAGGTGGGAGGAGGGAGGAGGAGGGGGGGGATTTAGATGGCCTTAGACAAAGGCCCGTGCTGAGTGAAGGGTTTACATTGAGGCCTAGCAACGTTGTTACATATCCCAGAGCATGTACAAGAGGCTGGGGGGTTAAGAACTGGAGTGTTATGGTTGGAAACCAGATCTACAGTATAGTGGGCGGGGTCGGAGGGGTGTTACAAAGACTAAACTAAACCAAGGAGCTTTGACGTATACAGTCCGAGTCATTAATTCAATTACATGTGCAGACTTGACATCTAACATTGGGAACGACGGATGTGTATGCAGGGGCGCCGCAATCAAACCTTTAATAGTCATGAAGGGCTCGTCCCCCCATCGATGAGCATTGGCAGGGGGAAGTTTAGGTTTTTCCGATGACATATTATCACGACAAAAAATATAGTGAGTTACATTATATCAACTTAGGAAGGCCCCACTTGACACCTTTAATGGGGTGATTATTATTATTATTATTAATAATAATAATAATACAATACTAACAATAATAATAATAACTAGACTAAGTGCAATTTCTGGAGACATTGTGTGGGAATGCTGAAAGCTGAATGCTAAGATTTGAATGCATGTGGAATGCCTATGAAGTAAATTGAGAGATAAATTATGAAATTATGACCTCCTGGTTACTGGACAATGCACTTTACCAACTGTGCCACCGAGCAGTATCAGAAAACTGGTAATGATGATAAGTTATATGTATGGAAGTGGGCGTAGAAAGTGATACTTCGAAAAAGTTCAATGTCTGTCCCATTCAAAATGAATTGGTGAAAGTTGATATTAAATGTTAAATTGTGTAAATACTGTAAGTAATGTGGAATCAGACAATCTGCCTCCCCCGGGAGGCGTGAATTTTCTAAGCTAGTTGAAATTTGAACAGTGTAGGAGTTGTTTCAGGCAAAAAAGTGTGGAGAATAAAAATCACAATAACATATGTGGGAATGCTTCAGAATTCCCACAATAATAATTAACTAAAACTAACGGTAATTAACTGCATAGCAAAAATTTACTTGGTATATTATACATAGTTTTAAAGCAGTGAGTTCAGTAAGCCAGTGTGTCCATTACTTTTTTCGAATGTATCAGGTAAAGCTAAGTAACGTTCATAAAATTATTTCCTTTAGCAATTTAAGTGTAACCATTTGTTGTCTGTGTTCAAAATAATGTCAATAATACAAATTATAACAAATATGGCGGAAAAACTGCAAATATGCTGCTACAGCCTTTTTGTGCAATTTCAAATCACTTTTTGTACACAACATTGGTGAGAGCCATTCATATTTGAAGTAATAAAGTAGATGTGATTTGGGGTGATACATCGTTGCACATAATGGACACCCCCCCCCCCCCCCTCCCCCCCTCGCGATTAGCATGGCAAGCTAGTGTAAGCTTGCATTAACGTCTGCTAGTGTTTGACTAGAAGAGGAAAACACAATTTCTCTTTTAAAACAAAAACTTTGCATGGCTGCACCCGCTTTTCTGCTTCTAGTTCCTCCTTCCCCGGCATTAATTGTGCATTAGCAAAAAATGATTTACTTTTAACAGTGGTGGTTATTTTTTCTTGCCCCCGGGCACAGATGCCTTGAAAGCCTTCCTTGAGGGCATCTAAATTATGTATCTGAAAAACTCCTCCAGCAAGGCAGCGAAGGACCCGGACATTCTCCAAATCCGAAACTGGCACGTCGGACCGTTTTTGGAGCGGCGTCAATCACCGGCACCTATATGAGCGCTAATCTCGCATAAATATTTCAACTAATGACCTTAAAAAAAAAAAGGGAGACTCCTGGTGTAATCAAAATGCAAAATAAATGAAGAATACAAGGACAGCAGCATGCAGGGGGGATCCGAATTCTAACGAGTCCCCCTTTCCTCTTTCAGTCCTTTCTGTCCTTGTTTTCCTTCCACATCATTCGTGCAGAGCCACACCAAAAAGGGGGGAAACGGAGAAGTGCCGACTTAGCACTCGGCGTGTGAAGTCAAAGAAGCAACGGCCCCTCTGAGGGACATATGGGGGTGTTGTCGTTGTACAACGGACATTCATTAGCCGGCCCAGCGCCGTAAATCCCGCACTAAGTACGAATCCTTGTTCAGGAAAGCCTAAAACAATAAACTCCGCTACACTCCGACTGTGAGGGGTTGGGAAGGGGGGGGGGGGGGTGGACTTCCTGAGAAACGCGACTCCACGCGGAAGTCAACAACACGACGCTGTGAATTTTAAACACCCTGCCCCTTGAATAATGTCGCAACACACTTTTGTTTGTTTGCTTTCTGTGTGTGTGTGTGTGTCCACCACTAGGATTTTTTTTTGTTTCGCTTTTTTCCGAGTAAATCCCTCTCCCGCTGTGAGCGGTCAAGGCCTCACGCGGCGGAACCCACACGTTGGCCAAAAAAGGCTGGCAGATTAATTTTATTGACGTTTCCATTTTCACTGCAACGCGATAGCCTCTGCCGGCGAAAGCGCCGCCGCCATCGCGCAGGTCGACCCGGGCGTATTTACCCAGTGACCTGTCACTTCATTACCCAGCATGCTTGTTGCCCACCGCCTTCTCCGCCTACGAGGGGGAAACCGGACCCCGAAGCTTTAAGTTCCTCCTCACGTGGATAAAACCAGACATGAGGCATTCATCCATCATCTGAATTCCAATTTTTTCAAATACGACCTTGTCGCTTTCATATCTGGACTTAGATCGGATTCGTTTTGGATTTTTTTGCAAAGCGACCTCAGTCTGAACGGACAAGTCGCATATATCCGACCTATACGTAGGGGTTTCAAACTCATATTAGCTCAGAGGCATGGAGGAAAATATATTAGCAAGAGGGCCGGATGGGTAAAATAATGCTATATAAGTTAAAAACAATTTACGTCAATTATACGCAGATTTTCGCTATTTGTGGGCCAGCCCTAAATCTATCGTTCCCAAAAAATAACACTTTGCCTGTATCCGGGTGTCTTAAATCTACTTGTTTTGCATCCATATTAATCCTAGAATGCATTGTGTGGCACAGTTAATGAAGTTATAAGGTTCTTAATCATTGTCATATACGTTAATGTAACCAGTAATTGAATTTGTGTCGTATTTAACACGTTTACGTCTGTCTGATTAAAAAAAATAAAAATTAAAAAAATTAAACAAACCGTAACTTTATAACCTGGCAAGAGCCAGATGGATATGTGCTTCACTCAAGTGAGTTCTCCGCAATATACATCTGGTACCTCTACACCAGGGGTGTCCAAACTTTTTCATTTGAGGGCCACATAACAGAAAATCAGAAGGACGCAAGGGCCACATAATGTTATGAAGAGAAATTGTGTCTAGTCCTAAAAATTGTACAAATAATTTATTTGTGCTTTTGCATATTTAGAAAAATGGTACAGTAGATAAACCAATTTATTTGTAATATGGCAGTCGGGTTATTATAGTTTTGGAATTTTTCATTTCAGTTTTTATTTTGTATTGAGTTTTGTTTTTTTAATTTAGTTAGTTTTAATTAGTTTTCAGGGGGGTTCTGTTAGTTTTTTTATTAGTTTTAGTTCTTTAATAAATGCTTAGTTTTAGTTTAGTTAGTTTCAGTATTAGTTTTAGTCTATTTTTTTTTTTTTATGTGTATTACTTGTGCACAATATTTAAAAAACACCAATGGCATGACGTCATTATTCTGGTTTAGATCAAAATAAAAATGCTAAATCACATTTAAAATCATCCCCAAAGGCTCATGCATTAAATGAATTACCAAAGACTAAAACGAAGGACATTTTTGCTATAATTATGGTTAGTTTTATTTTTAGTTAGTTTTGTAAACATAAAATGTAGTTTCAGTTAGTTTTCTTTTTTTTAAAAAGCATCTTCGTTTTTATTTTATTTCGTTAACGAAATTGTAGTTTTTAATTTTATTTTTTTCGTTAGTTTTAGTTAACTAAAATAAACTTTAATAGCACCCATGTTTTTGAACTGAGTCAAATGCCATTTTTAGCATATGTCACGGGCCACTAAAAAATGGGGGCCGCAAATGGCCCCCGGGCCGTAGTTTGGACACCACTGCTCTACACGGTAATTTGGTTGGGAAAGGTGGGACATTCCGCACAATAATTCGAGCTGATTGGACGATGCGGCATTCTACACGTTTGATTTAACCAATCACGGCCATGGGTGAAAATTTCGTCTTTGTTCTTGCCAAAGGGGGGAAAAGTACAAATATCTTACCAGCTAGAAATGCACGAAGCGCCTCTCGCTTTTCAACATTCAACAAGGAAACGGTGAGTAATCCTGCGAGAACAGAATTAACTGTAGCGTCCATTCGTCCATGTTGGGTTTATTTGTTAGCCCCTGCGTCAGCGCTGGCTTCCTGGTTTCGTCACAGTTGTACAGCCCCCAAACACAATGTCGCTCTGTGATTGGTCTGAACCACTGGTTCGGAGCGGCAGTTGTCAGCGGGAGCGGTACAACATGTATTCGCCGGGGTTTGTGAACTCACAGATACCGCGAGAATTCATCTTGTGAGAGCAAGGTTAGTAACTTTAGGTTGTGTTTAAAATAATGACACCCAGGACAATTCTGTGTACAATTGAATTGTTCATCTGACGATTGCTTATAAAATTACAAATGTATATTTTGATTGTGAGCAGCTGATTAACTTATTCACTCCCAGGACATTTTCTCCGTTTTACTGGATTTTGACTGATTTTGCAAGGCCCATAGCATATTGTGTCCTATTGCTATAAAAACATGGACCCTACCAAAAGAAAGATTAAAGTCTCTTCTTTCATCAGGAAAAAAAGTGTATTTCTAGCTGTTTCCATTTTGCATCAATTAGCATTAGAACATGGCTAAGTTTCATCATTATTCACAAATCTGTTTAAAATAGTGGGGAAACGAGCTTTTTGATCTCTTATACTCTGCTGCCATCTGCTGGCCGTTTTTGTAATAACTACCATTGCTTCAAGCATTCTCTTCAGTTCAGAGGTTGCATCAAAGCCAAAACGTATAATTACATCTTTGGGAGCATGGCAATATTTAAAATAGAACGTATTTATACGTTTTTGGGAGTAAATGAATTGGTCCGACATTACAATTTTATTTTATTTTTTCAACTTTACAAAATTGTCGCGTTGGCCAGATTAAACTCTGTTGTGGGCCTGATCCGGCCCACGGGCCGTATGTTTGACACCTCTTGTACTATACTATACTATACTTTTTTTTTTTTTTTTTGTCCGTAAAAGCGAAATTCAAATCACACTGATGTATAGTCAGAGAGCAGACTAGAGTCTCTCCAACAACTAGCAACTAGTTTGTTTAGTTTTTTATTCAGTTAAAGTTGTTTTGTGAGTTTTAATTAACAATACTAACCTTGTACAGGGCCCCTAATATACATACATATACAGCAGGACACACATGCTTGCAAAAAATTGTGGACTTTGCATGTTGTGGATGCCCTGTGGGATACACCGAGGTCTTCAACGTCCATGTGTTTATTGGAACAAAAAAACCTGAGGCGATGGCCAGAAGGTGCGACGGAAGAAAAAGGTGGAAAAGACAAAGAGCGAGCGGGTGTGAGGGAGCAGAAGAATAAAGAAGAGGCAACTTGCACAGCCTCATTACATCTAAAGGAGAGCTGGTGCTTTGCATCCACCCCCACCTCCTTTCTTAGGAGCCAGAGAAGGAACGCTGCAGGGCAAATTGTCCCAAACGCTAATGGCTTCTGACTGTTCCCTGGCAACTCTGCCAGCCATTCTAACCTGTGTGGATGTGCACGCTGGGAAAAAAAAATGGAGGCAAAGGAAAGGAGGAAGGGGGAGAAAAAAAAAGTGTGTAGGGCAAGAGTAAGGGGGAAGCGTCCCATCATCTGGCCATGTGACACAGATGGGGGTTGGCTATTAGGAGGCAGCCAAAAGGCCTCGGGGAGCTGAGATGCTGGAGTGTAGCCTCGGGCACTTTTGGAAAAGCAGCACCCTTAGAGATTGGGGTGGGGGGGGGGAGCCCTACTCTCTTTCCCGCTCGCCTTCTTTCTTGCCGTGACTGGCCTCAGTTTAAAAAAAGTTGCCGCATAATTTCACACGGATCGCTCTAATAACGCAACGCCGAAGACACAACGGGCAAACAAACAAGTCCAAGAGCTCAGCGCGCTCATATACATCCCCGCGCAACTCGTCACCGGTGGGTGCTTATTAAAAATGCATTCACATAGATCTTCCCGGTGAGTAAATTGGTCTCGGGGCTGAGCTCATTAACGGGTCGGTGGAGGAGGACTGTAAACACGCCGCAACTCTTGCTTATCTAACGTATTAGCTCATACGGGGCTTTTTTGGAAGTTTCTTGCACAAAGAATTGAGAATTGGTTTGGTGTCAAGTGTCCTACAATCTTTAAAGCGGACCACTCGGCATTTGCTGAACGGGAGATGTGTTGAAAAATCGTAATGTGAAATGATGACGTGAATTTCACAAATGTTCACTTTGATGGAGGGCTGCAACTTACAATTGTTTTCCATAGGTGTCAAACTCCCGGTCCCCGAAGGCCGCAGTCCTGCAGGTTTCAGAGGTTTCCCTCTTCCAACACAAGCTGATTCCAATCAACATGATCGTTAACAGGATTATGCAGAGCTTGCTGATGATCTGATCGTATAACGGCTGTGTTGGAGAAGGGAAGCATCCATAACCTGCAGGACTGTGTCACTCGAGGAACAGAGTTTGATACCTGGATGGATGGATGGATGGATGGATGGATGGATGGATGGATGGATGGATGGATAGATGGATGGATGGATGGATGGATGGATGGATGGATGGATGGATGGATGGGTCCATCCATCCATCCATGCATCCATCCATCCATCTTATTAAAAAACAAGACATTATTCCAGTGAGAAAATGTACAAACATAAACGGATTATGATTCCGTTATTGATCTACTTGATAAATTGTTTTTAAAAAAAAAATATTTAAAAAATATAAAAAATAAAAACAAATGTTTGCAAATATCTTATTTTGATTTAACAAAAAAAATAAAAAATAAAAAATAAAACTAAAATAATAATAATAATAATAATAATAATAATAATAATAATAATAATAATAATAATAATAATAATCAGTCTGCTTCCATGAAGGAATACAGAAACCTGAAAATGGGACATTGTTGAGAGACTGAAATTCTGAGGATTTGGACCATTTTTTTTACAGAACCAATACCTCTAAACAACTAATGGATTATCAAAATAGTTGTCGAGTCATGCTTATTCAATTTTTTAACATTTTACATTTTAACAACATTTTTTTATTTTAAGTTAAAAACAGATGTTTTCAAAATAGATTTTATGCATGTTTTGAATAAAGATTGTAATTTTCAAAAACAGAAGCACACAAAAGATGAATTCATTTTCATTAAATATGATTTTTTTTTACAATGTAAAAAAAACTCATCTAAAGTTTAATTAATAAAAACTATGTCTTGTTTGTAGCCTCCTATTCAAGCCTACAAATGTAAACATTTAAAAAATGGGCATCAAAGTGCACATTTTTATCAAAAATTCACCAACAATTTGTAATTTCTCCAACAAAGTTTCGCCATCGACTATGAAATACATACTTGCGCTTCAAGCCATTTCTGCACATGTGCACTACGTCAGTTTTGACCTCATGTCGTAAGCTAAGTGCAGTGCGGTGAAGGTTTCAGAATGAATGGTCACGACTGGTAATCCACTGGCACAAGAAAGCCAATCGTGCATTTTACTATTCATATAGCGAGTGGAGAGTCTTTACACGGGCTTTAGATGTTGTGCGGTGCACAGGGAGGCCCCCGGTGTTTGTTTCAGGCTAATGAAGCAAGAGTGTTGAGGCGGTGGCTTATGGAAGCCGTGCTTCAAGTGACTTATTGCTGACGGGGGCCTGCCTCCGTTTCGCCCAAGCCTCGTCAGGAGAGGACGACGGCGTAGCTGGACAAGCTATACCTTTTATATAGGGGCGCTCTCTTTTTGGGCATTATTATGAGCTCGCCATAGTGACAGGGCCCCTCCCTTCCATCAACATCCTATTACAGCACCTCTCGCCCCGCAGGCTCGGCTACGGAGAATGAGCAGAAAAGAAGAGAGGGATTTAGGAGGCTCTTTTTTTTTCCACCAACATAAGCAGCATTTAGCACATTCACCCCCCCCTCACAAATGGCAACGCAATAGGAGAAGCGGTAGGGGCTCCCGCTTTTGTCCGTCTAGTTACCCCCTTTTATTTACTCTGGATTTAAGGAGGGGTCTTTGCCGCTTCTGGGACCGCATGCCCGAGATGCACACAAACATGCAGAAGAGTGCTCGCGCTAAAGGAGTGGCTCAACTTTTGGGGGAGATTGCATCACGTATGACTATAAGTTTACATTCGATATTGGAAGTCATGTGACTGCACCAAATTACAAATCCAATTCCGATGAAGTTGTGTTAAACACAAATAAAAACACAATTTGCATCATGTTCAACCAATATTTAACTGAATACACTCCAAAGAAAAGATTATTTAATGTTCAAACTTTATTGCTTTTAGGAAATAATCATTAGCTTAGAATTTTATGGCTGCAACACCTTCCAAAAAAACTGAGACAAGTGGCAAAAAAGAAAGTTGCGGAATGCTCATCAAACACCTGTTTGGAACATGCCACAGGGTAACTGGGAACAAGTGGGTGCCATGTTTGTAGTAGTAGTTCCAGTTACTTTTCATTTTATTTCATTATTGACACATTCAACATTAGTTGTAGTTATTTTGTTCATTTTATAATAACCTTGTTATGTACATGCCAGTGTAAATCTGGAATAATATTTCGGACAACAAATGATAAACTCTCAAACAGCAAATGTTTGATATGACATGATGTCAAATGCTAAACTCAGAATCCGATTACTTGCATAAAGTGTAAACTCGTCAAATTGTGACATACATGCAAGGGCACATCCTCCATATTTGTTGTTTAAAAAAGACAGCAGGAATATTTCTTTCAAAACATCCACTTTGTTGGGATTTTAAGACTCCAAAAAGTCATTATCATGTCAACAAACTGCTAAATGACGCCGATGAAAGCAACAACAGTGCCATGCGACCTCAACATTCAGAATTAGATCTACTGCACTCATTCAAATCCATACAGTAGATGAAGGCTCTTAAATGAGACCCCCTTTTTTTTTAAGCCTGGCAGCAGCCGGGGGAGTTTTTACACTGATTATTTCCTGATCTGTACTTAAACAAGCGGCAAGGCCCTCGCACTGGACCATAAAACAACAGCTTAGTAAACAGCGAGCATGCTGACAAATTGGTAGCGCTCGGGCCCGTGTCATTAACAGCCCTAAAACCTGTCAGAGCAATTACAACAAACTCTCTCCTTCAGCGAGGCTCCCTGCCAAACTCAGATGTCACTACCCGCCTTTCTCCACCCACTTCTACCACCAGGACAGCGGCTAAAGGTGAAAGAGGCAAAAAAAAAAACGCCACGGCCCCCCTCCCCGCTCTCTCCTGCGGCAATCATGAGATAAACGCTTGAAACGCAGCTGTACGTGCATCCTGGCGGCTACGACTGAACGGCTTCACTTGCATGAGAGGTAATGTGCAGTTGTCTTCCCCAAAAACACATCGTTAGGTGTTCCCTTAATGAAGTGGAATAAGAGCGTCTAATTAGATGGGTTTTACGTGTGAGGAGCCGAGGCAGTCGGGCGGGAAGGAGGAAGGCGAGGGGGGGGACAAGGGTGAGTGCGGTGCAGTTTAGTTGCTCAACAACTCCTGCCTGCACCTCCCTCTCCTACCCGCCCTTTTCTCTAAGCCCCCTAACCCCGCCATCGGGCACATATCTCTCTGTCATCCCTGGAATGCCGGAGATAAGTATCGCCTCTCCGCCGATACGCGGACTCTCGCGGTGACCCCGACGCGCACATCCCCGCCAAAAAAGTCGGAAGACAGAGAGGGGGGCGGAGCTTGTTTTAAGAGCTTCATTAGTTTGGTGATGTGTAGATTATTTTTTTTGTTTTTTTGTTTTAAATTTCAAAGCAAAAAAAAAGTATCAACTGATGCAAAGCTTATCCATTTTTCATTTGAAAATTACAATAAAAAATCAGGGTGAGCAAAAAAGTGGTCTGGCCCGCTCCACTCGTTAATCCGTTAGCTAGTGAATCAGTGCATGAGATAGATAGCACACTAAATTAAAGAAACAACAAAGAAAACGATGTTATATAGTAAATTAAGATCAGTAAAAACGTGGATTTTTACTTTGATTTATTCCTATGAGTGTGTTCGGCAAGTTTGTGGTTATGTGTGCATTTTGTTTCATGAAACCCAGACGGAATTTCATGATAAATATTTCCATATGCGTTGTGTAGGTGGAGCTACAGGCGTGCATGTCATCTTATTATTTATTTATTTATTTATTTTTTGGACATTTGTAATGATGCTGATGATTATTATCATCAAATGTGAAAAATATTAGCAAAATAGACATTTGACGACCCGGTAGTATTTTTTATATTGCTAAAAAAATGAATTAAATAAATAAAGGTATAATAATAATAATAATAATAATAATAATAATAATAATAATAATAATAATAATAATAATAATAATAAAGTTAACATTGTTTTATTATTTAAATAAACTATTTTACATATGCATGTTTTGGCCCATCTATACGTTTTAAAAATCAGACGTGCAGATTTCAATATCTTACTCTACAAACACTCTTTATTTTTTTTATTTTTTTTTAACTGTGGTTTTCAAAGTAGGAAACAGGCTTGGTACAAAACTCATGAAAACTGGCAGGGATTCCTATACAGATACTGATCCAGCATTGCAAGGAATGAGCACTTGACTACATTTCATCGATCGACAATGGGAAAATCAAACTGTAATGTTTGATTTTTCTTTCTTCCTTATCATACCAAAAGGATGCAAGAATGTGTCCCTGAATGTTCTGAACTCCTATTTCCACTGATCAGAATAATGCACAGATGTGTACTTAGAGCCAAAACCTTTTTTTTTTTTTTTTTTTTTTTTGGTGGGCGGTTAACAAGAGCCACAGGAAATGAAGATGTGTAAAACGCAAAAGGAGGCAGGCACTTGCAGATGTCATGAGGCAATTTGCATGGATGGCAAAAGGGCTAAATTGCAGGGGTGGCTGATAAACTCAAAGGGAGTTGTGATGCCCATGACTGCCCCTCACTCACACGGCAAGGATGAGTACTAATGAAGGGGCTTTGTGTACCCGGCAGACGTTCCACGCTCTCTGGAGCTCCGGAGCGACTCATGTTTGGCACAAAGAACAATTTTGCGTAAAAATGAACCTATTCGCGTCAGCACTGTTTGTTCAGTTTTTGACAATAGACAAGAAAAAGAGCATACTTGTGCATTAAATATTAAACTACAGGGATTCCCCAAAGCGAGCGAGGCTATGTTGAAATAAAACAACGATCATTAGTTTTAACAAGCGTCTTCTATACCTTTTAACCTTCCAAACAATTCCGTAAGCTGCTCCATTTTGCAACACTATGCAGAGAACACACAAATATTGATATGTTGCGGTACAAAAACCGCATCGTTTGCGGAAATGCACTAGAATCACAATGTCTATGGTGGTTTTATGTTGCGGAATTGTCGAGATTCTTTGACATCAAACGTCCAATAAGCATCGGTAGTAAATTTCCGTCCTCAATTACGAAACCAACCTACAGTTTAAAATCTTTCCTTTTTATTAAAGACATCCTTTAGCACACCTGATGGACAGTGTTTTCACATACACCGTGGTGCTAGATGGCCTAAGCGGATGAAAAGGTTTATAAATCAACAAGTCAACCATCAGATTTGAGCTTCTCTGCAGTCTTCTCATCAACCAAACACCATCAACTTTTTTTTCTCCGCCTCTCTCCTCTTCTTTTTTTTCTTTTCTTCCCATGAATGTCCTGGAGGCAAAGGAACAAAGCGAGCAGAACTGATTACTGCGCTGTTGCCCTGCTCTGCCAGTCTAAACTCTGTTTGGCTTCCTAATGAGCTCACTAAAAAGCCAATTCATCACCCATAACCCCCTCGCAACCTGCCTTGAATTCCGCCTCGGCAAGTCCAGGACAGTCCGTTTTACAGACTCGAGGGTCAAGCGCTAGGAGGGTTGGAAAGCGTCGCTCGTCGGGAGAGAACAACCAGCATCTAAATGGCCTGGCCATGTATTAAAAACATCTTTTTTTATGGCTACTTAAGCACGGTAGCTTGATCTTTACACCCCCATTCCGCCCCCAACACAAACGGTGTCCTGGCCTGGCCAGGAGGAATGTCCAGTTTGATGGCTACAGCAGCGGGAATCCTGCTTTCTCATCAGCGCTCGCGCCACAGAATTTAACTCTCTCATTGCCCGCAAAAGACAAGAATTCACAGAAAATGGGTAGCGGAAGTTAAAAACATTGCCCATGTTGTAGTTGTGGAAATGCTGAAGCATTCCCACATATGTTATTGTGATTTTTTTATTCTCCACACTTTTTTGGCGCGCAATAACTCACATTTAATACTTCCAATAAACATTGTTCAAATTTCAACTAGTTTCAAAAATTCACGTCTCCCGGGATATATATCATCTGATTCCACATTACTTACAGTATTTGCACAATTTCACATTTAATATAAACTTTTTCCCATTCATTTTCAATGGGACAGATATTGAACTTTTTCTAAGTATCACTTTCCACACCCACTTCCTTACATATAACTTATCCTGCTCGGCACAGTTGGTAAAGTGCATTGTCAAACCAGGAGGTTATAATTTTATAATTTATCTCTCAATTAACTTCATACGCATTCCAGATGCATTCAAATCTTAGCATTCAGCTATTAGCATTCAGCTTTCAGCATTCCCACGCAATTTCTCCGGAAATTGCACTTATTCTAGTTCACATTGCTGTTTTGGATAAGCTCGAAGTTCCTTCTGGTATGGAAAGTAGATCTTCTTTTGCTAAAAAGGTGAGACAAAAGTTTTTTTAGCTTGTATTTTAGGAAACGCTACGTACGGTAAACTCACATGGCAATAGACATGTTTAGCAAATGTACTATAAATATTAAGATTTTAGAACAAAATGTTAAAATTAATAGAAAACTATATAAAAAACAAAAAAGTTAAGCACTTCATTAGACTCAATATTCAATGGTAGCCTGTGCATGTGTAAGGAGTCAGCAAAAAACACAGACACTAGCCAGAAAAAAATTATACACAGTATACCAAAATTCTTAGGTATATTTATTCCATAACATTAATTAAGTTGTTTTTATTTGTTTAAATAAAAACAAATTTCCACAAATTACGATGCATTCATTTTATGTCTAAATTCTCACGAGAACGGTACGGAGCGCGTAAACAACTACAAATGCTCGGGAATGAAGCCGAAAAGGGAGGAAAATATCTTGATTAGGTGAAGGCTAAGAGCTGGGAGTTAGTTGCTTGCAAGTTGTGTGTGCGTGCGTGCGTGCGTGCGTCTGCGTGTGCGTGTACACACAGGAGTGGGACAGCGGAGGCTGGCTTGTAAACTCCCACAGTTCCTCATTACACCGAGTTGAAATGATCCTCCTGACACCTGAGCTGTAACCAAGAGATTACGGAATTGATGAATCCTGGCTTTAAAATGCGGCTGTTTTATTCTGCTTTAGTAATTAATTCTTTTTCCAATATGGTATTGATTAAGTGTAGGCCCTGATAAAGTTCAAAACCAGCCGGATCCCTGCGGGGGCTTTGGCTCGGGCCCGCGCCGGAGAGTCAATGAAAACTTCCTTCTCCCCCCTCCGCCTGCATTGCTCTATGTCAGTGCAGTTTAGCCTCGTAAATTAGTCTGGTCCATCAGCATCCAGAGGAGCTCATACATGCTCTGCATGCTCTCCTGCTTTTGTTTAGATTTCAACACAACTAGCAAACACTTCAATCTGTGCTATAAACTAAAGTAATCTGATCTGATTAATCTGATATAACGGCATCAAGAGGAGTTCATACAGACGTTGTATGCCTCCTGCTGCTGATTTTATTTTGTCACCAACAAACAGGCAGGTTGGTAACACAAATAATTGTCATTTTGGTTTTGCCTCGTATTTTATTCTGATCTGTGAGCATGAAGAGGACTTCATGCATGCTTTGTATGCTCTCCTGCAGTTTATATTTCATCAAAATGTACAAACACTTTAGTCTGTGCTATAAACTTTTACATAAATTGTAAAATTGTAAGTCCAGTTTGGCCTCATAAATTAATCTGATCGAATTGCACTGAAGGAGTTCATACAGACTGTATACTCTCCTGTTGTTGATTATTTTCAGTCACCAACATGCAGGTTGGAATTACAAAACATTACATTAAAAAATAATGGTCTGTTCAGCTTAACATCATCATTTAGTCTGATCAGTGAGCATGGAAAGGAGTTCATACATCCTTTGTATGCTCCTCTGCTGTTACTTATACCCGGCACAGTTAAAAAAATGCAGTACTACATGACAAAATCTTGCATAAACCATAAACGTACCAGTTCAGTTCAACTTAATAAGCCTGATCCATCAGTGTCGATGAGTTCATACATGTTTTGTATGCTCTTCTAATGTTAGATGTACTCAGTTAAAACTAACAAACAACAATCTGACATATACTACAAATGTGTCAGTACAGTTTAGCCTCATGAATTAGCCTCATCCATCAGTAACAAGAGGAGTTCATACGTGCTCTGTATGCTCTTGTCATGCTGTTTATAATGCACCACAACTAACAAACATGCAGGTTTGTACTACAAAATCGAACATAAAGCATAACAAAATGACAGTTATGACACATATAGTAGAGATCTCACTCCGCCCTCTTCACCAGCCCCTCTTGCTCTCATTCCCGCCAGAAACGGGGTTGGGAGGTGGTTGGGGGGGATGCACACGGAGCATCTCCTTTCACAAAACTACTCTTTCATTCTTTTCAGCGTCGCATTTTTCCATACACCCGAGCGGGGCTTTCTGTCTCACTCTCCGGGGAGCCAACTAGTGTAGAAATCAGTCGGCTTTACGAGAGCGTGGAGCCGCTCGCGTCTTGTCAAGACCCCTCACCTACCAGCGTCTTTACAAGTCAATAACCCGGGCCGGGTGCCCTCCATTGGGCCTTGGCACACATTCACCCCTCGCTATAGGAAATGCACCCGTTTGTGTTGGCTTCGTTTAGCCTCAAAGTACTCGGTGGGCTCTGAAGAGAATTTTATAGGGAATGGTAAGAAATCCTAAAATGTTCAAACAGGACTATGGAGGTTTCTGCAACCACACACCGGCCCCCCAAAAATAGCAATGTTTTAACTTAAATTCCATGTTTTGTGTCAGAGATACAAATCTGGTGACCGATAATGGAGCACAGTAGGATCAATTTTTATACAAAACACTATAAAAGTGAAAAACAGTGAATTATAACTACAAGAGATTGTGGAAAGAGAGGATGTGCTGCCAAAACGTTCACTAGTTCTTTTTAATAGGATCACAACATTGAGAAAGAAAGAGGTTGTGTCTAGTATTGACTTTCCATTTTGCTCTGAACTGTAAAATCCAGCAGGTCACTCGGTTTACAGCCCAGTTCCACATCCACAGTAGAGATTGCTTTGGTGAGGAGCAGGTAGGAAATACAAATTGTATACTTTAAGGAGTTGAGTATGAGTCAAGACCAAGACTTTGTGAAATTGAGACCAAGACTTAAGGTTTAGACCAAGTAATGACCAAGACTTGCTGAGACATAGAGCATATCTGAGGCAAAGCAGGAGGGAGTTACTATCAAAACTAAGGCAGGTCAAGACCAAGCCAAGACCATGAGTACTTGAGAAGTCAAGAGCAGGACTGAGGATATGTGTAGCCGAGTGAAGGTCAAGACTCAAACATTGAGGGGTTACGAGTCTACGACCCAGTTCAGAGGAAGACAGAGGTCAGTCAACAACACTAAATTAAAACCAGGACTTGGAGAATTTAAGACTTTTGTAAACAATCATTGCTAAGGAAATGTACAACTAAGACTTTGAGGACAAAGGCAAGACCAAGACTTTGAAAAGTTCAGATCAAGTCAAGAGCAACACCAGCGCAATGTGCAACCAAGACTTTGAGACAAAAGCCAAGACCAAGACTTTGAATAGTTGAGATCAAGAATTGCAAAGTTAAGACTAAGACTGTGGCTATGTGGAACCAAAATTGCCATTACTTGAGATTAAGTCAACAATATTAACTGAGGCAATGTGAGTTAAAACTGAGCTAAAGAAAAAGTGCAGAGCAAGACATTGACAAGTTAAGACCAATTTCGAGTAGAACAACAAAACTCTTACCACAGTTTTAAATACAGTATCTTTACTTACTTCTTTTAGTATGAAACATCCTACGGGCTGAGTTTAACAAATCAGTGCTCTTTCTCATCTAAATGAGACTTCAAGCACGAGTTACTGTACCGTCTTGCCGGTAGGAATGGACCTGACTCAAAATAAGCGCCTCATCACACAGCGTCAAAAGTTCCAGAAGCGAGAGAAGCCTCTCTCATGCCATTAATTAGCATCCTCGGCTTTTTGAAGCTCTCCATCCCCCTTCTTTTCTTGTCTCCCTTTTTTTTTCGGAGGAGTTATTGACGTTTCAATTCTCCCCTCACATGCACCCTCAGCCCGCCGATACCCCCAAGCCTGCTCTCTGATACGGCTGGCTGGGCGGGGGAGAAGCAGCAACCCTGGTAGCTGTTAGCCAGCAGCTAACAGCTACCCCCCCACCCCTCCCTCGCCCCATGAGAGCCAAATCAAAGAACGAAGCCCTTAAAATCCAACAGGACTGTAATGAGGGTGCTCGAAAAGAACAATAAGCATATACTGTACACCAGAGGAAGCGCAAGAATAAGAGTGGGAGTACAAAAAGGAAGCGAGGGCGCATGAATGGTGATATAAACAACAAAATAATAAAATAATGACGGCGTAATAAGGAGAAAAAGAAAAAGGCCACAGCCTGTGGTGAAGATGGAAACAACCATCATCACATCGTCAACAACAACAAGGGGGTCTTTGCTGCATGCCTTTACAGCTTGCACAACAATGGACACACAATGGCAGGTGCGTTGAACAGCAGAAGGGATCCCCCCTCGTGCACTCTGAGGGCTTCATTTTGAACCAGGCTTCCTTTTGACTCAAAGGATGAAAATGATCTCATCGTTGGTTGCAAAGGAGGAAGAGCGTCAAAGCCTGCGAGGCACAACACGGATCTGCTGAAACTTGAGCAGAACAGCACGCTTGTATCTCTAATTGATTAGAATGATTTAGTGTGTGTTACTTTGCTGTCTCAAGGATATCGTGATGCAACAGCTATGCTGTATCAGCTATGCTAGCTATATAAGCTACAACGTTGGCAACTATGGGCAATTTGATTGGCATACTATCAGATGGACATATTAGTTCAGAACATTCATTGTGATTTACCCATTCTTTGGCTGTGACACATTGGTAGAAGGCAAATATAACCAAGTTAGCATGTCAGTATTACTATTGGATCACTGGTGTTCTGGATTTTTCATTATTGTCAGTTTGTATTTTTGACTTTTTTTTTTTTTTTTAATTCAGCAAATTTTATTTTTTATGGTTTGCTCGTATTTATTCTTTCCTTTGATTTAGTTAGTTTTTGAGAGTTATATTGTTATTATTATTATTATTATTATTATTATTATTATTATGTATTTATTTATTTTTCTAATATACAGTATATGGTTTGAAAACACTTCGTTTTAGTTCAGTTTGATTAGTTTTATTTATTTTTTAAATATGGAGCATTGTTGAGTGAAAGATATCAGAAGGAGTGCAAAATTAAATAAATTAAAAAAGAAAAAGTCACAATATCTATTGTGTAATAAAGTAAACTACGTTTCCTAAACCACTGACCTTCTTCTGTATGGCCAAAGATTAATACGGAAATAAATGCATTTACAATAAACACTGAACCATGATCTATGATAATAGTTATTTTCATATTTTACCTTTTGTTTTTATTTTATTAACAAAAATATTTGTGTAATTTTTCCTTTTAGTTTCTTGATTATAATAACCTTGCTGGTGATCTGTCACCAGCCAAACACAGGGTGTAAATAAAAATACGCATTCACACTCAAATTCACACTTGTACTGCGTCACACCGAGAGGTGTTGCGAATATTTAGCTAAAATCATTGTGGGAATGCTGAAAGCATCCCACATGTTATTCGGAGTTTTATTCTCCTCACTTTTTTGCCGTAAAACAACTCCCACATAATAGTTCCGATTTACACCGTTCAAATTTCAACTTGCTTCAAAAATTCACGCCTTCCGGGGTATATATATCGTCTGATTCCACGTTACTTACAGTATTTGCACAATTTGACGTTAAATATCAACTTTTCCCCATTCATTTTCAATGGGACTGACATTGAACGTTTTCTAAGTCCCACTTTCCACGCCAACTTCCATACAAACAACTGATCATCATTACCAGCTCTATGAAACTGATCAGTTCTTTATATTTATTTATCTTTCAAATTCAATTAAAACTTTGTAATTTTCACATAATTTATCTTTCAATTTACTTCATAAGCATTCAGCTTAGCATTCAGCTATTGGCATTCAGCTTTCAGCATTCCCACGCAATTTCTCCAGAATTGTACTTAGTCAAGTTTAGCTGAGTGAGTATGCCAAAATATTATTATTACCACACAATAATTAATACATAGTTCAGCTATGTGTGCAGGTGTGCCTAATGCTATGGCCGCTAAATTGTAGTTCAGTGTCCCGTAGGCTATGATGTACGTGAAAGGCACTTTTCACCCCCTTCACCACTACCAGCACCTTAAGAGCATTCTTTACGAGGTCGCAAGGCCAGGCTTCACAGATGTCTCCTGTAGACACTCACTTGTCTAAACATTGCATCCCCGGGAGTAAGCAACCATACTAAACAATGCAGCATTGCCCACCGACCACCCCCACCCCTCCTCCTCCTCCTTCTCTGGAAAAAGTTAAATGTTTTCCTTTATTCTTTCTGTTTTTTTCTCATTGTTTTAAGGCTGAATGCAACTATCGAGTGCGTTCCCCCGACTCTTTGATAATGAAAAGAACGCACGCGCTTATCAGCAGATAAGTGGTGTTTTCTGGTTGAAAAAAAAAATGCTTGCCGTCTCCTAGCGTTTCCTGCGATTGTTCAAGCGAGGGGACTGAGTCATCCTCGTCTTGTTTGCAGACGATGGGAATGATGCTTCTGTTCGTGTTGCCAAGGGAGAATGGAGGGGAAGAATGAAAACATGTAGTAGTAAGCCAAGGTGGGAGTAAGTCACATATGTGCAAGTCTCAAGGCTTTTACCTTCAACTTTCAAGCAAGGGCCAAGTTACTGTGGCACAAGTCAAGTCCTGACTCCACACTAATTTCAAACAAGTCAATATGGAACAAGAACTACTTCCTGCTTTCTGTTTAGGAATCATGGGAAATGCAGTCCTACTCGCCTAATGCTGCGTTCGCCGTGCAGACCCAATGAAAGCGCAGCTTTTCTGGTGGCATGTTTCCACTGTTAAAATGCAGAAACTGCACGAGGAACGTGGCACAGCCAGCTTCCAAAAGCTGCCGGAACCGAGCAAAAAAATTATATAATGGTGAGTGAACTGTCAAGCAAAATAGCATTTCGCATCAGTTTCGCATTTTATTGCACACTTGATTTTCGGCAACATTGTAGTGTTTCAGTTTTTAATTTTGAAAATCTGGTCACCCTAATTAAGTCATGTGACTCGACTCCTCCAACTTTAATCACACGTAACTGCCCTGGAAGCCACACAGAATGCAAACAAATATTTGAACAGAAATAGTGATGAACAGGACTTCTGTGCCTTCATTAAAGGGGAAAAAAAAAAAGTCTTATTTTTCTTAGGGTGGGTGGAAGTGACACACGAGAGAATTGTGGTGTTTAACACTAGCCTTAGAACATGGAAAAGTGTGTAATTGGCACTGAGTGAGCTATCCTCTGCATATCTTACGCCTTTTCATCTTGCCTTGTTCCTTGCGCTCTCCCTCAAACATCCACTCTCTCTTATTTTGCAAATTGATAACCCCTTAAATGAATTACTGTAAATGCATAATGAAGGCTTTTCTCAGCTTCAGCCCCTGCAGCCAAGCCGGGATGGAGCATTTATTTCATTTAGAAGTCGCCCCCCCCCCCACCCCCCACCCCACCCCTTCATTTTTTGGTAGCGCATTTAGCCTCGGCTTTCCTTTGCGAATGTTCACAGCTTGGGGCGTGTAAATGAGAAATTATCCTTGCTGACTAACAAGGCTAACGCTTCCTCTGGGGTGATCAAAAATCATGAGATGCCTGCCTCCAATAAACATTGAGGGCTCATGGCACTACCTGCTGATAGACTGCTTACCACCCCCAATAGCCATGGAACGCTCAAACAAAAGCGATCAGGTGTGGAGACAGCGGGGATCCGATTGTACCTTTAAACAAAACTGACTTGTAAGAGTCATCAAATCAGCTGCTCGAGAATGACTAGAAAATGAGCTAATCCTGCCTTCTCAAAAGCTTTGCATGAACTCGGATTGGAACGCACTTGATAAAACATCCTCCCACTCTCTTGGACGGCGTTAGCTTAGCGCAATGTGCTGTCTTTTTTTGTTGTTGTCGTTGTTGTCAACGTTGTGATGTGAGTTTGGACATCGGGGAGGAGGAGAATAGGGAGGTTACGGGGTTAGTGGGTGAGATTAAAGAGCCAAAGGGAGGCGGAAGAAAGGAAAGAAAGTAGAAGAGCGCAAGGCCCCATTGGTCAAACACAAAAGGGCAGCGCAGGAGAGGACATTTGAAGTCAGGGTTAAACTAAGCGCACCTTAAAAGGGGCTCGGCGTAAGCTGCCCCCCTGCAGGTGCGCCTTTGACACACTTGGCCCCAGTAACCTCACTCTGATCCAGAATGGGGCCAGTAGGAAAAAAAAAAAAAAAAGTGGGTGGTGGGGTTGAGGGTGGGGGTTTGACATCCTGCCGCCACGGCCTCCTATTTTCCGTCTATTACATCCCCGCACGCGTGCTTACACTCCGTGTAAACACACAAACACGCCGCCAGAACGCGAGGGGGGCAAAACAAATCTGGCGAGGACTGGAGCAATTGGATTATCACCTCTTAAGGGCCGACTTCTTGGCTGACCCCCTTGGGGCAAGAGAGCACTGAAACAAAACAAGAAGATTTCCAAGGAAAACACCCCACACCCACCAACAAGCCCTCTCAAGGACGGGAGCGCCATCATCATCAGCATCATCATCCCGGTGAAAAATACACAAGAGGCTGCGTTAATGGACGCCCAGATGCCCTTCGGGGCTCCAATCCCTTTTAGGCGTATTACATCAGACCCCGGTGCGCGCTCCCCCTGCATTCTCTTCGGCGCTCGGGTAATCAGCGATGCAACACGGGTGTGTAAAGCCGCCATCTAATGAGCAGCCAAAAAGGAGTCACTCCCCTCCTTTTTACTGTAGTTCAATCGTGATTACTTCCCTGCAACACCGCTTCCTCCTCGCTTCTTAATTACGGTCAGTTCACTCAAAGACGCGGCATCGACTTCTTGGCGGAAAAGCGGGGAGAGGGGGAGGAGGTGGAGCTCCTAATGGCACAAAACAGACTGACATTCTACTCAGCTGGTGTCAGAATAATCTGGCTAATTTCTTCCCCATGTTGGAACATTAGCTTGCAGATTAGGCTCGGCTCATTCGCCTTTCCAGCCTTGTCGGGCCTGAACCGGGTAAGGCCAGGTCTGGTTGGGCTAAAGTACTCCTCATGCTAAAGGAGAAAGTGAGCGGTCGGTTTAGTTTTTCCCTTTTTGTTTGTCCTAACGTGATCTATCAGAACAGAACAGCGGGTCGGAAGAGCGATAGAGCTGGAGAGAAAGCGAGAGAGCGGAAGGGAGGAAGGAAGAATGGAGCAGAGGGAGCTGATCATTCTCTTTAATCACATTTTGGAAGAGGGCCAGGTAGTCTGCGGTCCTGCGAGGGGCGAAAGAAAGCGAGGAGGGGGGAACGGGTGGAGGGGAATAAGTGGGAAGGGGAGGACGAGGAAGGGGATTTCGGAGCAGCTCGCGCACAGTGTCGGACGAGCACGGCATGTGCGTGTTCGTTTGTGTGAGTGTGCGTGAAGCTGTTCCCGTAAATGCCCCTGAATGCTGAATCCAGCAGGAATCTGGTGTTAGAGCAGAGGCAGGGCAAGATCCATTTTAAAACTATGTGCATTAACTATACTTTTCCCCATAGATTAAGCACTCCACATGAATAATTTAGCCTCTCTTATGCTAATGGGATCATGAAAGTATAACCCCCCCTACACACATACACACACGCCATCACCAACCATCCCACACTGTAAACGTGTTTTCACCCCTCAACTCCTCTCAGCTTTCAACAAGAAATCCAGCCCTTCCCAACAAAACCATCACACACACGGGCAAACTGCACAGCATTCATTAGCACAATGCTAACGTTTAGCATTTGGTGGGAAACCCTCCCCAACAAATGTAAGTAGAGAATCCACGTACGGTTACATGCATATAATAACCTCAAATTTAATTCCAAACTTATTAGCATGTAGCTGGAAATCTTGGCAAAATACAACATGTTAGCACCTGTGAGGCCTATGTTGCGATGTTTCAGATTTGAAACGAATGAGCGCTTAAAGAAAAAGTACAAATGAATCAGAATGAGTAAAAAAAAACAAAAAAAAAAACAACAACAACAAAAAACACACTTGTATTCACAAAATCATCCTAACCGTTTATCGATTGAAATTTTAGGCATATCGTGTTCTCGTGGAAAACTATGGTGGACATTGGAACTCAAATAGTTAAGCAGTTCAACATGTTAGAATTTGTTTTGAAATTTTAACAGAAATATGGTGAAACACTCAAATATTTTTGCAGTTGCATTTATGACTATTGTAAAAGCTAAACCCAACCATCTTATAATTCCTTAAGATTTGAAAATCTGGGTGTAATGTTGTGTTTTCAGGGCAAACTAATGTGACATGAATAATTTTCAAAATTAGACTTGGAATTTTCAAGCAAAATGTAAAAAGTAAAAAAAAAAAAAGAAGATAAAATGCAAAAAAAAAAAAAAAAACATCAAAGGGAGAAAAACAAAATACTGAACAAAATATTGCACAAAACAATACGTCTCGATGAGAATATTCACACCCTGAGTGGTGGGAATGGTCACTACTTAGTAAACCAGCGTATGCATTGACAACCCTCAAACGCATACAAAATATAAACAACACGCATGCTCTTGTTCCTTTAGTGTGTTGGAGTTGAGTGAGGTAGCGCGCGGCGTAAAGATTATCAGTGCGCAAGCAGCTGGGAGTGAGGGCCATGAAACAGCGGGGCTTGGCTCTGCTTTATTGTTTATCTGTTGTTTATGGGCCAGTGTTCAGCTTTAATTACGACACTAAATTAAAGCCTAACAGGCACTTAGAGGGAACACGCATGCCCACACACACACATTCACACGAGTGATCTTCTTTCACCGCAGTGTTGGGCAACTATCTTCCAAAATGTATGATTACATTTCATTAGTTCCTGTTATAGGATCACAATATTACTCTCAAGTGTAATATGTTCTACCCCATCTGAGTTACTTTCTGACTCATTTCAACCAAAACAACTGTGTTATTCTCATGTATGACACTTTAACTGTTATATGCTGATGGTAACAAGACAACAAAGCTAACAAAACATGAAAATCATCATAATGGGTCTATTTTCATCAAAAATAAATAAATTCTTTCTGTTCTATGCCTGTCAAAATCATGTTGCTAATTATTTGTGTTTGCGATTGATGTTTTCTGACCGAGTTGTGATGGTTAGCTTTGCTAGCAATTGCTGTTTTGACTTGTGGAAATACCAGAAGGCATGTCTTCAAATTAGTTTTTTATTATAAGTAACTTTAATGTATTAAGCGTTGACTTGTAAGACCCTATAAAGTGAAAGTACATTATACAAGTTTGAAGATAACGGCTGAAAATATGTACAAAGGTTGAGAAATAGGTAGGAGTCAATTATGCAAGTATAGAGTGAAAGTGTTTCCCCATAGTTTTACTGATATATATATATATATTTTTTTAGACACGGCTAAAAAGGCTACAACTTGAGTGCCTTTGCTCACACTAGTGGTTTTTCCAGCAGATTTGTGAATTATAGTTATTATTACTAGCTAGTGAGCTAGCAGGTGGCTAGGCTAGCACCTCTCGTTGTGGCGTGAAAAGCACCGTGGCAACTAATGTTTCCTAGCAGGATATAATTCAGCCAAGGGAGGCTTTTAAGCGGATATATTTTAAAGGCTCAAATATTGTATGTGTAGGCATAAGACAGATGTTCGATGAAGTAGCATTTTTTTTTTTTTTTTTTTGGGGCAATGGTACATCTCAGTCAGTCGGACAATGGTTTGATTGGTCATGATTTTCAAGCTTCATTTAACACACTTGCCAGTTTTTTTTTTAATCATTAAAATTTGGCAGAGTTGTTAAAAACACTCTTCTCTTTGGTGTGTCAAATTTAGAAGACGTATTTATGTTCACTGGCTTTACAGGGACTTTTAGATTTAGAACTGTTTGGATGCTAACTATCTACGTTAGACTACTGAGGAATGTGGTAGTACTTGAACATCGCAACTGTTTACTATAGATACAACTATAAATTACATATACGTTGGTTTATAGTATACAATAGTCGTCTAACTAGCTAGCTAGCTAGCTAATGAGCGAACTATGTCCTAATCCAGTGGTTCTTAATCTGGGTTTGTTCAAATCCGTCTTTTGCTGAGTCCATCCATCCATCCATCCATCCATCCATCCATCCATCCATCCAATCCATCCATCCATCCATCCATCCATCCATCCACATCTTTAAAAGAATGCTTATATATTGCAGTACTTCTGTCACACGGTACGCAACACAGCGGGAGACCGAACCGCAAAGGGTCTCGTAGAGTAGGGGGGCCTCCCCGAAAGCTGACCGCACTCCCTGCTCGTTCACGCAAATGTACCACAACAGCATCAAACCGCGCACTCTCCCTCCCTTCCTCTTCCCTCTTCTCCCCTTCCACTCTGTCCATCCCGGCCCTCTCTGGGGAGTCGGTCTATCCACAAAAGCGTGGGGATTGTTCAATTGTGGAGAAAATGCTACAAAATGCTTTCTGCCCCTTTTTTTTCCCCCCCCACCACGGGAAAAGCTTTCACTCACCACTCAAGTCTTCATGCATAGCTAATAATTACAAGTGTGGACTTGATGCTTTTCTACCTTTCTGAATCAGCTTTTGGGATTAAGTGTTCATGTCTGAGTATGTCGGAGGGTGTTTGTCAAATGTGCAGTCAGCGTTGCGGCGGTAACACGCAATTGCGGGCACCTCGCTCGGAGAGTAGCGCACATTCATCAAGTTTAACTCCCTGCCACTGATGTTGCGAGATAAGCTTGGGCGCCTTCCAAAAAGACTGTTAATCAAAATGATGCGCAGGGCAAGAGGCATGAGCTTGATTGTGTGCGCCATCCAATCCACTTGGTGTTTGTTTATCTACACTACGCGCAACATAGGGGAGTCACTCTGCTGTGAACGCACACGCATGCGGGCGTTTTTATGAATATAACCTTTCCATGTGGCTTTTGGGTTACTTTATCGTAAGATCATGACTTTCTGGATCATCTAAAATGTCAAAAGTATTTTTGTTAGACATCTACTTGTATCCTGATTTAAACAGTTTTTGTTTTTGTTGACTTTCTAATAATTAAAATATCATGCCACCTTTACTAAATAAACACACTCACAAGATTTGTTATATTTCTTTTTTTTGGGGGGGGGTGGAGCAAATAATTCTGATTGGCTAATGATTGGCTGATTGGTATGGTTAGAGCATGACAGTTGGTTATATTTTTTGGTAAATGAATAAATAATAAAACTAAATAAATGTTTTTTCAAACATTTTTGTCATTTTGTAAGTGTATGTATTCATCACGAGATTATATCTTCCCAGTTTTCTTCAACTCAGTCTTGCCAGAAGTTTAATTGACTTCTGCGAGCGTGGCTCCCCTTCCTTTACTGCTCGGCAATAAACGGCTCCTGGAGGAGGTGGCGAAACACGCTTGCACACTTGTTTAATTGTTTTTTGGCACGACTTCAGAGCCACACTCGACGCTGAGAGTCGGGCGGAGGTGAATTGCGCTGGCAGCAAGCATCCCGAGGCCCCCTGTACGCGAGAGGTCGAGTAGTGGATGAGTGCACTGAATCGTGCGATGCCAAGGGTGCCCCAAACTTTTTCCTACGAGGGCCGCATACAGAAAAATGGAGGATACCAGGGCCACTTTCACATTCTTCAAAGTAGTGTTTTCTTGGAAATTCTTTCTGTGATATGTTCACAAATGGAAAGTGGAGCAAAACATTTTTACTTCTCGAACTTGGATTATTTTTATTCACTGGTTTGAGAGAAACATACACAAAAAGACCTTAAACATTATGTAGCTGCGAAATCCGCTAGCTTAATGCTAACACAATGCAAAATCTCATAGAACGGCTAATAAAACTAGACTAAGTGCAATTTCTGGAGAAATTGCGTAGGAATGCTGAAAGCTGAATGCTAATAGCTGAATGCTTATGAAGTAAATTGGAAGATAAATTTTGTGAAAATTACAGTTTTAATTGAAGTCATCAAATGTACTGCAGTAAGTCTGTGCATTGCATTGCACACAACAGAATGAGCAGCACAATGCCCAATGAATTATCAATATGCACAAACTGTTTCTTTCTTTGTTTTATTTAAGTTATTACTGTTGTTGTTGTTTTTGGTTTTGTTTTTTATACAAAGTACTTATTGTGGAGTGCTAGTCTTGTGGAAAAACACAACACTCTACATGTGGCTTTGTGTTGCCCAATGTTAGGCAAGCATCCAATTTGATGGTACGCAACACCTACGGTAGCTGGCAAGAAAAAGTGGATATTTCTCTTGAAAGAAAGTACTCCGTGCCCATCTGGCCGTCTCCCATCCATTCTGCCTGATCCTCGTCCTCACCCCTTTTAACAGGGGCCAAGCTGTTAAAGACCCCATTACTGCGGCGGAGCGCACATTTCGCATTTTCTCTGCGGACTAGAGAGCGCGCAGTGCAAATTTTATGTGGGAACGTATCAGGCGATAGAGTTCAGAAGGAAAGGGTGGGGAGGGGGAGGTGAGTAGAAGGGGCAGGAGGGGTGGTAGAATGGAAACGGGCCAGAGTCGGGAGTCAGCGAGCGCTTCAAGCGTTAACGTAATTGCAAGAATGTGAAAAATGAGGCGGCGGGGCTCCCGCGCGGAGCAAAAGGTCAGAGCGCGGCGCACACAAAACAACTGGCTGGAGGACGGCCTCATTAGACCATTAAATCAGCTGACCCCCCTCTTGCGCCCTTCTATCCTTCCTACGTTCGCTTCCTCTTCTTCTGCTGCTGCTTACTTGTATGCAGGTGTTGACATGGTAGTCATGGATGACGCCATCGTCATTACATCTAAAACTAATGACTAATGCGTAGAGGTGAGTCACACGCCTCTTTTTAACTCCTTTTAGTTATTTTATTCATATGATGTACAAAGTTAAATGCTATTAACTCATTCACTCCCAACCATTTTCACTGAAGCAACCCCCTTCAATCCCACTGTTTTACTGGATATTGACTGATTTTGCAAGGCCCACAGAAAAGTGTCTTCTATTGCTATAAAATCATGGAACATACCAAAAGAAATATTCTCTTCTTTCATCAGAAAGAAAGTACATATCTGTTTCAATTTTGCAGCAATGACCATTAGAATATAGGAAGGTTTCATCAGTATTCACATTCTTGGTGAAAACACTGTCAAAAAGAGCTTGTTGCAACATGGCCCTGGCGGATCACTTGAACTCTGCTGCCACCCGCTGGTCATTTTTTGTAATCGCTACCATTGCTTTAAGGCACCTCTTCATGTCAGAAGTTGCATCAAAACTTTATATGTGCTGTTGCATAAAACAAAAGTATGAATACGTCTTTGGGAGTGAAGGACAAAGAATTAAAAACATATTTACACGTTTTTGGGTTTGAATGAGTTAATATGAGTATCGTAATGTTTCATGCAGAGTCCCGCAGGAATTGCTACTTGGGCCTCTACTGTTTATTATTTGACCTTACGCTTGGTGATATGAAAATGTAAAAAAAAGCATAATGCAATAAGTTAGATTTTATGTTTCAGTTTTGTTTATCTATAGGTTTTAATATTTCAAAATATAGTATTTGTCATGTTTTCATTTGCTTTCATTTCTGTTGTTTTAACTTGGAAAAAATACATATTTTCATTTTTTTTTAACTAAAAATGCAACAAGCCATATTTTTTTATTTTCTATTTTTTAACATATTTTAAAATTATTTAAATTGGTTTGAAGAAAAATAATTAAAATGTTTTATTAGATTTTTTCAGTTTTTTTTTTTTTTAATTTGTCACTTAATTCCTGTTAATCAGTGTAATTACTGTATCACCAGTAGCATTATTATTTATATACATTGCAAACTCTTGTAGAACTCACTCATAAACGAATTATATATATATATATATATATATATATATATATATATATATATATATGTGTGTGTGTGGGGGGAGGTGTAAAGCGAGCGAGAGACAGATTATTATTATTATTATTATTATTATTATTATTATTATTATTATTATTATTATTATTGACAGGCAATGTGAATGAGGCGCTGGAGTCGGTCTTGGCCCGGCGCAAAGTGCCATACCGTAACTGTCTTTGGCCTCGCATCGATCGTCTGTTACTGGATACGGTGCGGATCGGAGTCGATAAGTGCTCTGTGGATTACAGGTCACTTGTACTTATGTGTGTAAGATAATCAATAGGCAGTGCATTTGTTTCTCTCCTGCCTCCCCTGCCCATCCCATCCCCGTTGCTCTCTGCTTCCTGCATGCAGCAGTCATCTCCTCTGCTGCAAAAGATCACAGCGTTGACGACTCTTCTACATTTTGTTTAAAAAAAAAAAATCTGAAAATGATTATTGTGCTTAACTTATCATCAGCACTTTGTATACATATGAAGTTCATTTTACATACAAACTTGGAAAGGAAATTGGCGTTAAGCACAGTGATAAATTCATAAATTATGAAATATAACTCACTATTTTTCCACCATTTTGTCAACATCAGCCCGCTCTATCATGACATCATGATTTTAGTTGACAATCACATGGAAACCCTCCATAATAGGATCAATAACATTCCCCGTGGTCCTAGCCAAGTGATCTCCTGGTCCTGAGGCCCAACTAGTCTGCGATGCGGGTGACCACAGAGGTCTGCGGTTGGGTAATGGCTCGTCTGAGATGGTCTCAAAGCAGCCCCGCCGCAGAGTGCGCCATCCATCAATATGTTTGATCACTTATTGGCAAAACGATACAACCGCCACACTTGCTTCTGGTGTATACAAAGATGATGAAATTTCGTGCAAAAGCCTGGACACTGCCAGAAGGCACGAACACACGCACACTAATACGTAAATACATCCACATTTGAGGCCACACTCGCACATGATAAACAATTTTTATCCAGACTGCACATGTTTCTGATCGCGTCAGAATTGACAGCGAGCGTGACGAGCAAATGGAGACAGATATCTGTGACTGGCGCACACTATCTGTAATGCATTCCAATACGTTTGTTTTGAAACGCTTTATTCCCGTTTGGCAGGTTGTGTGCTAGATAACACTAAGGCGTAATTAGAGGCTGTTGTGTGCAGCAAACTTAATTTTTTACATTTTTTTCAATGTGAGCGAGAACTGGCAGAAACGCAGTATTAGTCACCGCCTTTTGTTCGAGTCTCGAAATAGTAACGTTTCTGGAAAGCCCTTTTTTTTCGGGTGCATTGCTCGTGTTTGACTGTAAGAGTGGATAAGCGCATTCATTTTGAGGTGTGACTGTGTTTACATGGACGCCAGTCAAAAGAAGGGATAATCCAAACGAGCACAAGGAGGGAGATGGCTTGGGATGTCATCATAAGTGCTGGAAATGGGCGATTAAAAGGCCCTGCATGTTGATGATGACGCTCATACACAGTGGAACAGCTTCGGTCTGAATTGAATGGTTCTCCACATTGGAAATAGTGGAAATTGAAATCATCTGTTTCAGGGTCAAATTGCTGCCATTGTAAAACCTATTTTAACAGTGCAGGTGATTCTTGAATTAATATTTTCACATTACAGGGGTCAACCGTAATTTCAATGACAAATGTAGTGAGTTGTGAGGTCAATGGGCCTTACGCATTTTACTTTTTTCAAAACACAGACAAATTCAGAATTGTGCAACCCTTAAGTTCCACTGTATATGAAGGATACATAGCATACAGTGGTATGTTTTATACAGTACATAATAGGTTTGTTAATGTTATTGTGCATCTGTAAGAGACTCACCTTGCTCGCTACTGTTGTCGCCGCTCTGAGACGCGTGGCCCCCGCTGGAGGGCCCCGGCGTGCCGGCTGAGTGCGTGGACGTGGCGTCGTCGTGGTCTCTCCAGGACGCCGGGTTCTGAGGTTTTCGAAAAGAGTGAGAAGAAAGAGAGGAGGTCCGTGTGAGTGACATGTGGAAGGTGAACTGTCTATCCATCTATCTATCTATCTATCTATGTATCTATCTATCTATGCTAACAAGATTTGAGTGTGGCTATTTGTTATTTGAAGGAAAAACACTCCCAAAGTCGCTGCTAACTTCCTCTTAGCATTTGCTAACTTCCTGTTAGCGCTAGGCTAGCGATGTTTTAAAAACGAATTATTGGCTGTACATGATTCCAACTGAATGGCACCTCCTGATTTTATCTGAGTTTCTGTTCGCAGAATTAATGTTTGATCCATGAAAAACGCCATTTTGTTTTGCATTTAAGCTGGTACTAACAAAATGACAACAAAGAGTCATTTCGCACACATCTTAAACCGTGCATGCAAGTTTACACACCCCTGATCGACAGGCTGCTAGCTAGCACACCGCAAGCACACAATACAAACAAAAGAGAAACAAGCACTGCAGCATCTGGCAATCAGTCAAAATTGTGCAATCAAAGAGCTTCATTAATGCATGAGAACAGAACGCTTGCAATGTGGAGTCCTCCACGACGAGCTCTGCTGAGTAATTGTCTAAACATGCACACGCAGCGCAGCTCACTTTTTTTTTTTTTGCAGATTTTTTTTTTTCTTGTTATTGTTGTAGCACTACCGAGCGAGACTTCCGTGTCAAGTGCGAAATACAGAGGTAAGACGTCCAAACACACCACAGCCGCCATTAATCATTACCGCTGTCAGGAGTGAAAATAAGATATGACAGTGATTCTCCTGCTAATCTGCCAAAAATGTGCACACGCCCACAGAGGCTCACGAGGAATACACACACGCACACACATATGCACTCACACGCATGACATAATGGAGCGAGAAGTATAAACACGCAGATGCACACATTCACTTTCATAAATGCAGGTTGAGAACGAGAATGGCACTCATTCAGAGAACAGGCCTCAGCCAAAGCCCAACAATAACACTAGTTAGTGGTGGAATGTCTCCCTCCTAGCTTAGCGGCTAATAACCAATATACTTTAGTACAGAGGAGAAATCAAGCAAGTACCTTAAAACTTCTTCTACTGTTATTGAAGGTTGGAAATTCAAGTCATCTTCACTAAGGTTTACACAAATTTAGGGGCTTCTTGCTTAGTCTTCATGGAAATCAGCTACTTTTGTGTTGCTAGCTTAGCAACTAAAGTTTAGTACGCTACCTTATGCCACTGTCCCACTCCAGTACTGTAGGTGGTGGTAATGAATTACAAACTGGTTGTCAGCTGCTGCCAGACAAACACAAATTACATCTCAAAAGTTTATTTGGTGATATAGTGAAACGTTGCTTTTAAAAATCTGTACTCACACCTTCATCGGAATGTAAAGATTCTTTCCTTGGACCACATGGAAATCAAAGAACATAACAGTGAATAAACAGCTAGCTTAGTGGCTAACGTGTCATACTAAATTTGAGTAGAAGCAACCAGGAAGCTGCCTTTTATAAACTGTTCAAAAATGGCGGTCGTAAATTTAATCAGACATAAATGGTAGTTGCTGTTGACGAATTGTAGCAGCAATGCGGATTACAAACTGGTTGTCAACTGCCAAACAATTGGATCAGCCATGTCTGTTTTATATTTTCAACAGTAAGTTTAGAAAATAATTTAAATTCTACACATTTTTATGCATCTTCAACTAAATTCTGTGACTAGGAATTGTATAAATCAGCTAGCTTTGTGGTTATGTTTATGTTGGCGCAAAAATGTAGCCTATGTGCAGTAAGAGTATGACAACAGGAAGTATGTTTATTTTTTGTTATATAAGCTTATTTCAAATGTATTAGTGACAAGCCATACTTTGCAGTGACTACAGTGACTTTAATAATGACATTTAGTTTAAAAACAAAAAAAAGAAAAGATTTATATACAGTTAGTAAATCCTCAACCAAATTCCATGACTTATTCAGTTGTAGATACAGACCAAGGAACTTTTGTGTAAACTAGCTTGCTTAGTGGCCAAATTGTAACACTGTATGTAAGAAATCCCAAACAAGGATGAAAAACTAATAAGTATAGAAATTCCCACGAAAATTGAAACATATTTTCCATTTGTAAATCAGCTAGCTTAGCGGTTATAGTGCAAATGAACGGAGCAGGAAACACGCAAGTGGTGCTTTTGCTTTGAATCAAAATTCGAATTAATTCATATTCTTATCATGAAGATGACAAGTTGTGTTTGCTACTGTTCTAATATGGTGCTATAAATTGGTGGTCACCTGCCAAATAAATGAAGAAAAACATGTCTCTGTGATTGTCACCAAAATGACCTACAATCTCAGGCAATTTTATTGTAAAGGTTTTCATGCCCACGTCCAAACCGGCTCTTAAGATGACATCACTTTTTTTTCCCCCTCCCGTTTCCCTGCCTTCTCTTCTGCCTCCTTCCCCGGCCCACGAGGAAGCCGGCTACTCCGAATGTTACAGGAAAGGCTTTATCAGTGCCACATGACGGCAGGCTCGGGTTGGAATTTCCTCCGCCGTTTCAGACTGACCGATGGCGTCACTCGCCAAAAAATCGCAAGCCGATACCGTAGGGATTTTTCAAGAAGAAAAGAAAAAGAGCTTGACGACTTCAATTAAAATGTTAGCCTGATGCTCCTCGAGGGCCCCCGACAGAGGAGGGCCCCTTGAGCGGAGCCCAAGGCAAACAAACGAGCCTGCATCGAGGCTTCCCGCAAACCTCAACCCACTTTTCAGTTCCCGCCATGCCATTTTCCCCTTCCCTTAGACAAGGAAGAATACTGTACACCCCCCCCCCCCCCTTTTTTTTTCTTTACTCTAAATTGAGGAGCACACCTTGCCTGCGCTCGAGTGAGCTGTCCTGAAGGCGGACAGTCGCTCATAGTGTGAAATTTTAGCGGGAGGAAATGGAGGCTATGAGACGAGCGGCTGCCGGGCTCCTCTGGGTGCCGAGTCCTGTTGTGCAGCGAGCGAGGGTCCTTTTATCTGTTAAAGGGGGCGCAGACGACTACACATGGCCCTTGAACGCCCCCTCCGCCTGCATTCAAGGCTCTCTCAGCGTCAGCTGTTCACCGGATGGCGCTGGGCGAGAAAAAAAAAAAGAGCTCGGAGGGTTAACTCACGAGAGGGGCTCGACAATGAAGGCCAGCGCAGACGTTTTGGGCCCTCCAAAGTGAGCCCGGGGGGAAAGTGGGGAAAGTGCTCGGTGCCTCAGTTCACTTTCTGGGCCATTGATCGACAAACGCTCGGTTGCACTTCACTAAAGTCTGGGAGTTCATACAGCTACTTCCAAGTCATTTTCAAGCACTTTTCAAGCTTGTTCAGGTTCAACTTCTCGCTTGGTTTTCATTGGTTTGAAACCAGGGCCTGCAATGATTAATTAGCCAATATTAGCTCTTATAATGGCCAAAAAATGTTTTTTTTTTTTTTTTTTGCTGATTTTTTCCCCCACAATAACAGATTGCAACATAACACCAAGATAATGATACTCAAATCAAACCCATCCCACCACCGCAAATCTGCAGATATTTGCTGATTTTCTGTTAAATTAAACAAATACTAAAGCACAAACATTGTGAAACAGTCAAATGTTCTGCATATAATAAATTAATTGATATTTTTATTGTTGTAAGGCACCAAAAATAAATAATGTTATTCATTATTTACTTTTTTAAATTAACCATACGAATAATGGGTTTTGGAATTTTATTCTGCCAAATATTGGAATTGGAATTGGCCGCAAAAAAAAAAAAAAGAAACGCAAAAAAAAATTCCATTTGAAACAATTTTGCTTCGTATCAAGTGAAACCATGACAAAATTTGAAGATTTTTGTTTATTTTTGTTTTTAATTTATTCATTTATTTTCTTAGTTTTTATGTGTTTCTTTTTATACATTCAGTGTTTATTATATATATATTATATATTATTATATATTATTTATTATGGATTTTTTTTTTAACAGGGAGATACCAAACTTGTAAAGTCTTAAGCTGAAATGTTTCAGAACCTGAATACAAAGAAACACATATAGCATTTTCTATTAAGAAGTTGTTTTCAGTTTTTTGATCAACACATTGAAAAACTAGGAAATAATGTTAGCATCCGATAAGGCACGAGCTATCGAGACAGACAGACAGACAGACAGACAGACAGCACTTGTTGACTGTAATTAGGGAAAACCAATTATCAATTGTTTTTAAAAATGTTTTAATGAGATTGGTGACTTTTTCTCATCTATTGTTCCCATGTAAATATTGTGCCATCATCTGCATGGATACTGCGTATTCCATTTCGCTTCAGTCGCAACATGACTCAATCATTCTACATCCTCAATTGATTATTATGCCTTACTCTCAACTCTCAACTCAACTTTATTTATAAAGCACTTTAAAACAAGCATTGCTGTATACAAGGTGCTTAACTATGCATCAATTAAAAGACAAAAAAAAAAAAAAAACACTTGATCTACACATACTGTTGTATTCCATTGATGAGCATGTTGCTGTTTTTGACTGAATATTCAAGCCGCCGTGGGAACACTGCGTAAAAGCAGGACGCTTCCCAAAATAATCCGGTTGCATCTTCATCACGTGAGGGATGAAGGGCAGCTTGCATGTAATTAAGCAGCGGCAGGCTCAGCGGGGGGTGGGGGTGGGGGGGGGGGGGGGTAATGTTAGAAAATGACCGGCTTCCACTCCGGAAAACTAAATGTCGGCCGCACTGGAGTGAGGCCTGGCTCTCAGCGGCCTTAATGTAACCAATCGATGAGACTTAATTCACCTATCATTGCGGGAGTAATGTGTCATTTTTAATGGCGCCGCCACTGAATTAAATTCTAAGACAGGCTGCAGTTAATGGTGTTAAAGAGAAATTATTTTATTTATTTATGCTGGGCCCTGTAGATGTGAGGTTGTCCAACATTTTGGATCCTCTTACAGGGGACAATTCTGTCCAATAACTCCCTCATAATCATAACTATCAAATGCCACAGCAGTGTGTTATCAGAATCAATCACTCATCATGGAAATGTAGCAGAATAATGAAACACTGAGGTGACAAGTCAGGTTAATAATTACAGAGTAAATATTTACACTTGAGTTTTGTACTTTTCATAAAATGATGTGTCAGTAATGTTGTCAAGCTAAACAAGTGCACTCAGTCAAACCTTTCAGGAATTGGAAAGATATTCGTTAAGCATCACACTCAATCAATTGGTGGAGCCCAGAGTTCAAAGCAAACATGGTGAGGCAGCATGTAGCTGTTATGCCACAAGCTGCCAACACACATGAAGTCACCCCCAAGTGTAAATGCTTTTATATTCACTATTACACTCAATCAATTGGTGGAGCCCAGAGTTCAAAGCAAACCGGGTGAGGCAGCATGTAGCTGAGATGCCGCTGCCAACACAAGTGAAGTCGGCCACAAGTGTAAATCATTTTATATTTGATGAGCATTACACTCAATCAATTAGTGGAGCCCAGAGTTTAAAGCAAACATGATGAGGCAGCATGTAGCTGCGATGCCGCAAGCTGCCAACACAAGTGAAGTCGGCCACAAGTGTAAATGTTTTTATTTTTGCTAAGCATGACACTCAATCAATTAGTGGAGCCTAGAATTCAAAGCAAACATGGTGAGGTAGCATGTAGCTGTTATGCCGCAAGCTGCCAAAACAATTGAAGTCAGCCCCAAGTGTAAATGCTTTTATATCCGATAAGCATTACACTCAATCAATTAGTGGAGGCCAGAATTCAAAGCAAACATGGTGAGGCAGCATGTAGCTGTTATGCCGCAAGCTGCCAACAGAAGTGAAATGTGAATGCTTTTCAATTCAGGTTATAAATTGTTATTTTTTTCCAAACATAAGATTAAAAATCACTTTAATAACCAATTTCCCTGTATGTTCTTACAGTCATGTTTGAAAACTACTTTTATTTTACTTTTATTGCAAATCAATTTTTAGACCCCCAAATCTACAGCTTGGGGACCCCAGTTTGAGAACCATTCCTCTAAAGTGTTGTTTACCTCCCAAAGACCGCAACGCAGCACAAGCCAACGAGCATAACCGCAAAAAACATTTTTTTTTCCAACAATTCACCTGTAATCCACAAGCCTTTCTGTGAAACACATCACAGCACACGTTGTGACTTTGTGCACTCGACAAAAGCCCTCTTCTCCATTCCCTCATAAATTATTTACGGCGCCCCCTCTCCGAGCGGAGGGCGCAGCGGCGGCATCATCATCAGACGGCGCGCAAACACAAACATACACAAGCATTTTGTCGCGGGCCCTGTGGGTGTGATAAAGTTCAAACAAGTTGTGCGTGTCAGCCAAATAGTCAATCTACACAACAAGTGAGCGAGCGCGCGCCAGGCAGACGCTACGCACAACAACAGCAAAAAAGGGCATATACGGGGAACGCTGCGAATATTCCCTGAAGAAAGGCTGTAATTAAGAGAAGCGTACTCGGCGCTAATTGTCTTCAAAAGCGCAGGAGGAAGATGGAGGGAAATGGCGGCGTGCAAACACACGACACACTTGGAAGATGCAAAAGGAGCAAAGTCTCAGGGGGGTTGCCTTTTGCTGTCGTAATACAAGTTGTAATTACACTGGTGCCTTGACTTAGGGCTTTAATTTGTAGTGACCAAACTTGTAACTCAAAACATTTGTATCTCAAATTATCTTTCCACACTCAACTGCGTTCCTTGGCCATTATAATACGGGACATACATAATGCAAAAAGAAGCGTTTCACAACTAAGTAACTCGGTAAAACGTAGCAAATCATTATGAGCAATAAAATAAATTACAAAACATGTAAATATTAGGGTGCCAAAAAACCAATTCATAAAAGAATCGAGATTCTTATTTATTAATCGAATCGAATCGATATTTAATATCCAAAAATCGATTTTATTTAAATTAGAAATTAAGAAGGGGAAAAGGCAGTTGTAGCCCACATGCTGTTTTTGTGGAAAAAGCCACTTGCAATCCAAAATGAATAAATGTTTAAAAAAAAAAAATAATTAATTAAAAAAAAAAAAAAAAAGCAGACTGGAGTACATCATGAAAATGTGCATATCTGTAAATTGAAGCAGAAATCATTTGTCAATTAAATAATTTTGAATCGAAAATCGTTTGAATCGAAAATCGAAAATCGATTCTGAATCGAATTGTAGACCCAAAAATCGAATCGAATCGTGAGACAGTCAAAGATTCCCAGCCCTACTAAATGTGTATTAATTGTACCAAGAAGATGCTAATACAATGTAAATACACGACATACAGCAAATACAGTATCACATATTAAGACATGAATTGACCTAATACAATTTACTATGGGAAAATTGCTTTGAAACATGAACTCGGAAGTCAACCAATATCAGATTGTGTTCCACTTTAAAGGTTCAACTGTAATAATAATAACAGGAACAAAAAGCAAGTGAACAAATCCCTTGTCTCGCATTTCCAAACACCTGCGATGCCTGCATCCCTTCAAATTTCGGCTAAAATTGATTTAGCGCCGTCACTGAATGAATTTCCCTCCAATTCCCATGAAAGCTTCCAGGGAAACATGGAGGGATGGTGCGCACCGAGCGGTTATATAGGATCCGGCGCTGATCGCGGACAGAACCGCTGACACGCGAGAAACAAGCACACGCACACACAAAGGGTCATAAATCATAACGCCGGCTGATATTTCGAGACGCGTCTTGCCACACGGTGTAAACACGTAAAGGAGGACGGGAGGTCATAATTACACGTGGCTCAAAAAAGTGTAGGTGCGCACCTATTGAACAGCTGAGTGCTATAACACTAACACCCTCAATTATGAAGAATAATAAATGGGCTCCTTAACTGAGCAGCTCATAATTCATCATGGCTTGAAAACTTTCTCTGAGGGCAACTTCACACTACACTGCAAGAATGGCATTTGAAAAAAAAAATAATGCTTTGAAAAGAGGAGGTTAAAATTATTTTTATTTATCTATTTATTTATTTATTTTTTTGGGGTGTCCAGCGATTACATTTGTTAATCGTAATTAATTGCATAAATTCAAAAGTTAACTCAATTGATTGCAACTTTTACATCTGTTCTAAATGTACAATAAAATGTGCAATATTTTTTCCCCGAGGTTTTCATACTTCTTGTTAACGTAAAAGTGGAAAAAATGTTAGGCCTATAGAAATGTGGCTGTATCTTTTAGTTATTGATTTCAGAATAATTTCATAGTAATTTCATAATAATTCATAAAATTGAGTTAAAGTAAAAAGTTGCTCTGTACTATAAAAAGACAGGTGTGATATTGATTTGTGTTGAGGTCATTTTTTTGCCACTAGATGGCATAATTGCATTTGTAAGACATTGCATTGTATATGCATTATATATTAGAGGTTTCAGTCGTTTGAAATTTAAAAAAAAAAGCAACAACAAAAAAAAAGAAATCTTTAATCGTAATTAATCACATGACTTCAATAATTAACTGACAATTAGCGCACATTAATCGCAAATGTTATATCTCAATTTATATCTACATTTACAATAAAATGTACATTTTTTTCCCCCTAATTTAAATATGGTTTGATTTTTTTAGTCATATATATATATATATATATAATACCAACAGCTCTCAATGTAAGGCAACCCCCAATAATATTTTATAAACATATTTGGAGAGTGCAGATGTACCTAATACTACGTCGCACGCCCGCACACCACAAATTATAACCTACCAAAATTACCCCTAAATAAATCAAGGCCTCTCTCCAAACACCTTCAATAAAAAGTTATTATAATGATGACGACGCTCGAGGGGATTCGCCGGGGGAGTTTTATCGAGGTGCGCCTAATAAAGTGGTGCACATAAAAGCAGACAAGTGATGTGAAGAGACGTCTATCATTACCTGCAGACTTTCTCTTTTAAAAAAAATAAAACCGGCGTGCATACTGAACGTGTGTCACACGCGTTGTACAGTATATGACCTTGTGGCGGCTGCATAGCAATGCACTTCTCGAGAGGTGCTGCGAGAGGGTGCACGATGTGCAACAAGTGAGTAAAGCTTCTCTCCCGCTACCCGCTCCCTCTCTCGCTTGCAGCCATGATGATTAGATATGGCTCCCAACAGGCCCTGGGAGCGCTAATCAAATAGGAAATGTAAGGCTAGACGGAACTGCATAGCAACACGAGGTTGGATCAAGTGGTGCGCCGTTTTGTTTACTTGACAATGTTGATTTGGGACCCTGAAATACTTGGAAATTGGACTGAAAGTGGATTTTTTTTTTGAACACCAAATCATGACCAGTTCTGTCTAAATGCAAAAACAAACTGGACGGAGTTTACGCACCATTATGTTCTTCAAGAACGATATTTTATACAGAGCAGGGTTGTAATGTTTTTGACTTTTAATTAGTACATTTTTATTTTATTTTAACTTTTTTATTGTTATCATGTTTTAAGAGGTTTTTTTTATTATTTGTTTTAGTTTAGGGATTTTTAGTTTTAGTATTAGTTTTAGTTTTTTAATATACATATTTATGAGTAATTGTGGAGTGTATGATGAAAAAAGTCAAAGTATTGTGAAATAAAATAAAGTTGACTACAATTTCTAAACAACTGCTTGACCTTGTTTTTTCTGTACAGTTCAACAGTAACAAAAATAATAGATTTAAAATCAACCCAGAAAGCTCATTAATTGCACTTAGTTTTAGTTTTATTAAGTTAAGTTATTAAATTTCAGTTATCTTTTTTTTAAGCACTCATTATTTTGTTTTGTTTTATTTATTTATTTTTTATTTTAGTTTTACGTATTTTGTTACTGTTCATTAACTATTATTACATTGGTACTCAGTTCGACATCCTGCTTAATGTCGTAATTAAGCAGTGTGTGGGCTCCCTCTAGTGGCAGGCGAAAGAATCACCCAATACAATGTTCGAACTGTGCATACTCGTAATCGTAGTGGCTTAAAGTGTGATTGTTTGTTTTTTTAAATCCACAACAGCATATTTGTTAAGCACAGTTCAGTTGCATTTAACTTTTATGTTCAATACATTTTCATTTAATCATCTAGAGCTGTTTTCAAGCATTTTTTTTAGTACAAATTCTATTTAACTTTGGAGTCCAATGCATATTAACTGAATCAAGTATTTTTTTTAAATCATTTCCCCAGATTAAAATAATATTGAGAATACCCTTTAAGAATACAACTTCTGCCTCATTTTTGACGAACATTTACGAGCAAGTTGCCATTATGCTGTTACTTTATTTTTTATGGTAATTATTTATATGTTTATTATTTATTTATTTTATATGGTAGACCTACAATTGGTGTAAAAAGAGTACCACTTCAATAAAAGCCTTTAAAAAAAAAAAAAAAAGCGTAATCATTATACCACATTATGACGTCATTGGCTACTGCGTTTTGTACCCGAAACAGGCAGACCCTACATGTACTATTGCAACACTTGTCTTGTCACTGTGACTTAACCAGTTCCCTGCCTGTTGCAGAAAATCCAATGTAAACATGCCCCCCCCCCCCTTTATTTCCCCCTCCTCTTTTTCCAGCCATGCAGCGTCAAGATAAGCAAACGCGTAACCTCCATGGGAACTCCTATCTACCCTCCCTGAGGAAGGATCTCCAAAACAAAGCCGGGAGAACCCCGCGAGGTCCTCAAAAGTAAGACGCCACTACGAGCCTGTTTAGTTGCGTTCAATTAAAAGCAGCGCAAAATGTCATTAAGAGAAGACAACGCCTCCATTTTACCCGGAATGGGGTTCGTCTAAATTGGAGGGGTTCGGTCCTGGGTGGGCTCCTGCACCGGCGCGGAGACAGTCGCCAAATCACCAGTGTCAGTGAACGCCTCTCATCCTCTTTCTCGCTCCAGCGTAATCCAATCACGACCAAGACAATGCTGCACTCAAAGTGTAAACAAAAAAGTGCGCCTACTTGCGATGCTGTCAGGTATGAGGAAAGGGGGAGGAAAGGGGTGACATGAAAACACACGCACCCTCCTCATCATCGCCACTAAATCCAACTTTCACCACATGAGACGCTGGCGTCCAGGGAGGCCGATTAAAAATGCAAAGCGGAGAAAAGTGGACGCGAGAGATCCGGATCGGAGCTAATTAGCATATCCTGGTAAACTGGAGATGACAATTAATTGGGAAATGACTCATTCATTTGATATAATAGGTTAGGATTTGTCCCACATCAACTTTTTTTTAGTCAAAGTAACCGCCGTAAAAAGTTGACCAGCGTCACAAAGGAGGAATAAATCACTCAAAGTTTAAATACATGCACGAGTAAAATGGCTGCAAGATACACGACGTACTGCTCGTGCTTGTCTGAGTATATATATATATATATATATATATATATATATATATATATGCAGTCGACATTGTCTCACTATTTGGCAAGTTTGTGCTCGGGCCACACAATTAATTCATTTGATGTGTTTGTGTCATTTCTAACTATTGTGTCAAACATAATTAAAGAGGCGTGGTATCATGACATTTTCAAATTAATAAATCAATAATGCCAATTGTGGGTATTCACTATTTGGCAAGTTGATGAGAGAGCATGCAGCGCAATTTTATCCACTTGATGCCATTTAAAATTCATTATTGTAAGAAATATAATTAAAAGGGCGTGCTGTATAATGACAATTGCAATTAATAAATCATTTCAGCTAAAAATAGGTCCGATATTTGGCAAGTTCATGCTAGGGCCTCATTTAATGCTAAAACTTATTGTAGGAAATATTTTCATTGAAAAGATTTACATTATAAGTCATAAATCAGTCAAGTTAAATTTGGGTTCACTATTTGGCAAACGTAAAAATCGCTTAACAATTAGAGGGGCCAAAATATGAGCAATATTGAACATTCTAAATGCAACACTACGACGTGTGTGCGTGTGCGCGCGTTCAGCAATAATAAGAAAAAATGCTAATAATAATAATAATAATAATAATAATAATAATAATAATAATATCGTCAAAAATGCGCGATTTTAATATAAAGCTTACGTGCTTACGACACTATAATTGAATATAATTGAATTCAGCATTAAGGAGCCTCTAGTCATAAAAAAGGGGGGGGGGGGTGTGAAGGAGAATTGCACGCTGCAGTGTTAAAAAAAAGAGAGGTAGTAATCAATAGGAAACAATTAAACACATTAACATCAGCAGCATGTGGGAGGAGGAGGAGGAGGAGGGGGGGGTCTCTGTGAGAGAAGCATCATATGCAATGTGAACTTGACATTGATGCTTAAAGCCTCACGTTGCAATAGGCAAGCACACACACGTTTGCACACGCACAAAAACACGCACACACACACAACCTCCGTGCACCTCTGCGGAGACAATCCAGCTTTGCAACACTCCCACAACCTCCTCGCGTAGAAAGCCCCCTTCTCTCTTTTTCTTTTTTCTTTTTTTTTTTTTTAATAGTGGCCTAAAGCTAAAGCTTAGCGGCTAACACGTAATTGTCTCTCCATGGTGCGCGCGCACACACGCAGACACACACAAAAACACACACGCATGAGCGCGCCCAATCAAAAAGACTTAAAACAATAACTAAGGCTATTGTAGCGGCGTTTAGCTTTTGACCCCCACCGGCACATCCCGGCTGAAGGAACGAGCGCGCACACCGTTTAAGACTCAATATGTAGGCCAAACACTTCAAAGAAATTCACAGGCAACAAGCCGTGCTGCGTTCAAGGCCGGCAAGACGCGTAGGAGGCGAGAGGGTGGTGCGTTCACGTCCAAGATCGACCAGGTTAAAGGGAGATTTCGCGAGCCGTGTTGCGAAAAATATGAGAGAAATGGTGCGTTCAATACTGTCGTACAAGCCGTGTTGAGGGTGCGTTCAAAACTCACAGGTAAGAAAATAGTGTGTAAACAATTACACAAAATAATAAAATAAAGAGTGTTGCGTTCACTTACATGATCGGCGAGGTTCGTCGACGAGCCTGACAGCTCTTCGTGGTCCGATTTGGAATTTCCATCCCGCTCGTCGATCACTAAATCTATTGGCATTTTTCCTTTCAAACAGCTGATGTACCGATGGCAGAAATTGTCACAAAGCTCGTGCACCTGAAATAAAATCAAAATAACCACAATTACGTTTTGTTTTGGATGTAAATACAGTATAACTCCAATTATGTGAGCCAAACTGTTGCCGGCGCTTTATTGAATTCCCCCGAGACGTGCAGCAACAAGTTGAAGTGGAACAAGCAGCGCACAAATAAAAACCAAATAAAGATAAAATCATCATCTAAAATCCAAATAAAGTGCAGGGGCGTATTAAGTGGCGGCGAGCTGAAAGCAGATACGTGCATGCGGATCAATAACGTGCGCCAAAGAGGCTTAATTGAGCACCAATTGTTACTTGAGCTGCTTAAATAGCTGGCCTGCATTAAATATGACTCGACCAAGAAGGCGGCTTTAAAAAAAAAAAAAGTCAAAAATATATAGAGAGAGATAGAGATTTTTTTTTTTTTTTTACCTTTTCTAATTCCAAGAGGTGAAACCGTAATACTTGTATGGCTTGTATCATCTGAAAAACATGCAAATAACATCCATCAGTAAAATGTACTCATCATAATATGACAATTATTGCAAGCAATTGATTTTAAACTTTAAAACGATTTACCATAAATATTATTATATTCAAAATGTAAAATTAGTTGGACACTTCAAATCGAACTCACCAAATTGTCCAATTCTGGATTTGATGAAAATAAAGGTTTTTCTGCTCGGACCTAAAAGTAAACAATTAAAAAAAAAAAAAAAAAAAAAAAGTTGTGTAAACATGCGTCTGAGTTGAAATCCGAATTTCTGTGCCATGCGCGGTTGTCGGCTGCATGTGGACCTGCTTGGCGAACACCGCGATGTCCTCGTTGAAGGAGTCCGACGAGCACACGTCTCCCCCGGCCACCCCGGGTTCCCTCGGCGTGCACGTCGCCAGCTCGCACTTCTCGAAGACCAGAGCGAGCAGCGGGAACAGGGGATGCCTGAGCGGAGGGCGAGCAAAACACGGCCTGAGCACGGCGCAGCGTGTCGGGGTATATTTCAAACTCAGGCATCCAAAAATAAAAATAATAATAAAATATTTGATTAAAAAAAAACAAAAAAAAAACATAAAATTAAATAAACAAAATTAACTCCCACATAACAACAACAAAAAAACCACAAGACAATTTTAAAAGCCTGCATCATGGTAATATTTCACTTTTATTATCATAAGCTGCTTTTAACCACATTTTTAACCTCTCATTGATCCGCATGGCGGAGACTGACGTTTTCTTAAGTGCACCGTGACAAGCGTGAGAAGTGCAACACAAAAAGTGAAACGCGCGCACACACACATTGGGCACATAGAATTAAGGGAATGACTCTTATACTTTTAATTTTTTAGTATATATTTGTCAAGAAGCGAGGATGTTTGTAAACTAAGTTGACGGTTGAAAATACAATTCGAAATTCGGATAAATAGCACTTTTCTTTGTAAAATTAAAAATGTCCATTTAGTTCAATAAGATCAACTTATTTTTTAGCTCTTTGTGTTTGAATCATGCAAAAATAATAATTAAAAAAAACTATAAAAGTGTGCACCAGCTGCTTTATTTACAAAATCAGCACATGCATGCACGTCAACGTTGCCTTATGTGTGCACATTTTTTTTAAACAATTATAAAAACAAAACAAAAATGTTTGTGGGACATTTTGTATTGTATTCCACAAAAAAATAAAATAAAACAAAAACTATTTAAATAGGGCTTTTTCATGGAGTTTGTTGGTCATGAACTCCATTTTAAGTCTTTATTCAGACTCTTGAAAAAAAAAAAAAAAAGTTCTGAGAAAAATGACGATTCTAGCAGCTTACCCATAAATCTGGTCCTTATCCCTCTTTAGGACGTCGTTGACGGCCGAGCCCATGCTGGTGGGCATGACGTTGGGGTGGGGAGCGTGAGCTCCGTAGTGCTGGCTGGCGTGCAGCGGCGGTCCGTGGTTGAGGTGGTGGACCTGCGGGAGCGGCCGGGGTGCGTGCGGGTCCCCGTACATGGACGCCGATACGCCGTCCATGCCCCCGTAGTGGGCCAGCTCGTCGTACTGCGGGAGCGGACGCATGGGGGGAGAAGTTATCGCCGGGCGATGGGACTTTTCGGCGCTTTTTCCGGCGAAGCTCGGTGCTTGTTATGACCGAGATGGTGGAGAAGTGCAATGGGAGCGGATACTTACCCTTTGCGCCATCAGGCTCCGATAAACTCCTTAATATGCCGTGCTGATTTAGTTTTGTGTGCAATATTTAAAATCCCTGGGAGAAAAAAAAAATCCCGGCTCTCTCTTGCCTCCTCCTTTTTTTTTTTCGACTAACTTTTTGTTTTGTTTGGGCGAATTCTCCTATTCGCCAAAGCGGTTGCGTCGCAGTCGTCGCATCGGGTTGTCCTCCAAGGGAAAATAATTTTGGAAAAAGTGTCAAAAAAAAAAAAAAAAAAAAAAAAAGGTGGAAGGTTTACAATTGGCCCGTCAACGAGCGGCGCGTAAAGTCAACTGTCGCGTCTATCATGGCTTTTTGCCACTCCGGCTGTCAATCAAAGCCAGAGGTTGTCAAGGTAATGAATGAATGACGCTCGGCGATGATGTTCAAGTTTTCTCTCTCTCTCTCTCTCACTCTCTCTCTCTCTTGTTTTTTTTTCGGGTGCCGTGCGCGTTAGTCCGGTGTCCTCCCCCCGTAAGTCCTCTCCGCTCTGTCTCCTTTAAATGTCTGCTTCGCCCCACTGTGGACTTTTTTTTTCGAACAAGCGGACGGCGAGGGAGGAGGGTTAAACAAAATGGGGGGAAAAGAGTAAAACAACAACAAAAAAGAAACGTGTCTCCAGGTCCTTCGCTCGCTCGGTTGGTGCTGTGCGGCTTTGGTAGCTTGGCTCGGCTGGCTGCTGAGTGAATGAGTGTCAGCGAGTGTTGTCAGCTTGGCGGCCGGCTCGCGTCCTCCGAACACACTGACTGAAGTGAGCGCGCCGAGCGGTGGGCGAGCGCAATGACGGATCCCGGAAGTGGCGTGCTGGCCCCAGCCAGTGGTGGGGCGCCAAGGCAAGGCGAACTGCTCTCCCACGCGAGAGAGAGGAGAGACCCACTCTTCCTCCCAATGTGTGTGTGAGTGAAGTCGGTGTGTAGTAGTAGTAGACAAACCTCCTCCTCCTCCTCCTTCTTCTACTCTTCCTCCTCCTGTTCTTCTTCTTCTCCAGCTCCCCACCTCCCAAAACTCTCTCCCCACCCACCCAAAATACTTTTGGGATCTTCGTTTGGACAGCAACACAACACCACACACTTTTGCAACTCTCTCTCTCTCTCTCTCTCTCTCTCTCTCTCTCTCTCTCTCTCTCTCTCTCTCTCTCTCTCTCTCTCTCTCTCTCTCTCTCTCTCTCTCTCTCTCTCTCAGTGCTGTCAAAGTTAAAGCGTTAACTTATTAATCGCAAAAATGTATCGCATTAACGCAGATTAACTCTTTCACTCCCAACCATTTTCACTTAAGTGTTTTCCTGGATTTTGACTGATTTTTCAAGGCCCGCGAAATATTATGTTCTATTTGCTGTAAAAATATGGAACATACCAAAAGAGAGATTAGAGTCTCTTCTTTTATCAGGGAAAAAAAAGTACATTCCTATCTGTTTCCGCTGTGCAGCAATTAGCAATATAACATAGCTAAGTTTCATCGTTTTTCACAATTCTGCTTAGAACTGTGGGAAAACTGTGGGAGTTTTAACATGGCCTGGTTGATCTCTTATACTCTGCTGCCACTCAACCATTTTCTGCAGTAGAGAGACTGCATCAAAGCCTTCTCTATGCTCTGGCATAAAAAAAAATAAATAAAAAAAATAAATAAAAAAGGTATAAATATGTCTTTGGGACACTTAAAACATTTAAAATATGACGTATTTATACGTTTTTGGGAGCTAATGAGTTAATCACGGATGTTTACGTCGTTAAAGGTAGCACAGGTGTTTGAGCAATCAACATACGTGCATTAACGTAAAGCATTTAATAAATGTTTATGGGTGACATTCAGAATATTTGTCCATGTCAAAATATTGGGGTCGTTTTTTTTCTTTTTTTTTCTTTTTAAATTCCGCAAGTAATTAACTATTAGAAAAAGAGGAGGATGAGAGTGTGCAGTGGATAAAAAAAAAATGTTGAGGACGTCCTTAGAAAATTACAAAAAATTAAATATAACAGGTGCTGATAAAAAAAAAAAAAAAAAAATTACTTTAGATTAATCGTGATTAATCAAAATTCTAAGATATGATTATTCTCATTAAAAAATTGTGTGATAGCTCTAATATATATATATATATATATATATATATATATATAATTTTAATTTTTAAAATGTATTCACTTTCTCACGGATTTTCACTTGTGACCAATTTATCACATTCGTAACCAGGTTTCTGGTTAAGGGATGCCCTTTTAAGTTTAAAAAATAAATCAACTTCAACAGCAGGTCAGTATTTATTCTACATTTTGCATGCTAAAAGTTGCATTTATTAATTAAGTGTGCCAAAGGTTTAGATGGATTAAAGCCGTTTCTGTGGGTTCATCATGTCTTAATAGAGGTGTAAATCTCACCAAAAAAAAAAAAAAGTTAACCTATGGGCTATGAAGGTATAATATTATTATGAACATGCTCTTTCTAAAATCACATTTCTCTAAGTACAATAATTAAGAGTAGCAAACTTTTTGTTTAGTAAAAAGTAGTGTAACTTTTTCACTTGGAATTGGCTTTACTTTGATGAACATAGCGTTAGTGTGCTTCTGTTTATCGTAAAACTTGCAATAGTACAAGTTGCAAAAGTATCCAATTCTGATGGTAAAATGTGAAATGATTCAGTTAAAAAGTACGCATAGCGATAGTCAGGGTGCAATTAATCACATCCTGATATCAACAAGTAGCAAAAACATCAACAGTGTGACCATTTAAGATGACTCTTTTGTAAAAAATGTAAACTGCTATCATATAGATGAGATGTCATAAACATAGATCATTCTCACGTCAAAATCATAGTATACGCATAGCAATAGCATGGCTGTAAATATAAATCATTCACTCTTTCCATGCGCCTGGACTTCTTTTTCAAACTCGGCCAACAAAAGATGATGATGATGAATCTAAGGCTGAAATGTAGTAAACAGCAAGAAACGCAGCACATTTTTCCACTTGGATGACGTCACTCACAAGACGCTTCCCATCTTCAAACGCAATCACTGCCAATGGAATCTCGTTTTCCTCAATTGTGGTGACTTTTTCTTTCATTTGACATGATTGGGATTCCGATTTGAATGCTCTCGCTGACTTGTTTCCTTGGGTTTGAGCAACTTTACTGACATTATCGTGAGATGTCAACTTCCGGTGGAGTCCGACCCGGAGGAGTCGCCTTTCAAAGGGGGAGGGGCCATAGGCATCTTATAGGGCTAATTAGCAAGGAATTAGCAACAGTTCTGCTCGTCAAATCTTAACTCGTTAGTGTTATAATAATATTTCATTATTAGATTACTAGTCAGCCATTTTGCCACCTGCTGTCGACTGAAAGTGACATCACAGTGCCGATGACAACCAATCACGGCTCACCTGGTTTCTGGGTTTGGTGATGTGACGTTCGCAAGCTGAGCCCTGTGGCACTGTGATGTCATTTTCAGTCGACAGCAGGTGGCAAAATGGCCGCCCCTTGTGACGGATAATAACGGATGAATATTGTTATGACATTTGTGGGGACACATAAAACATTATTGCAAAGAGCATTTTTGACTTGACTTTCCCTAAAAAAAAAACTAAAAAAAAAATGTTTGTGATTCAGATTTGGGTGTTTAAATGTACAACAGTTTGATTCGATTCAATGGGATTAGAATTTAATCGGAACGGCTCAATTTGAGAGGTGACATGATGCAATGAGTTTATCGTTGTCATTTTACAAATATGATTGGGCTCGCCTGTACTTTAAATGTGGCATTTCCATCTCAGTAAAAGACAATTCGAGACATATCTCAGTATATTTTCAAGTGAAACGATTTGATTGTACACTCATAGCTTTCAGTCAAAACTGATTTTCCGATTCACATCACTTTTTTTCTTACACACCCCATCTTATAGTGTCAAAAATGATTGTACTTCAAATACATTTTTATCAGTGGTCTTATTGAATAATCCATCAAATTATCAAAGGACTAATTTATACATATACAACCGTATTATTGTAGCAGTGTGCTAACTAAACCAACCCATGCAAATGAAATGCACTGCTACCCCCCCCCCCCCCCCTTTTTTTTTTTTTTGGTGCTCTTGCTCCTCTCTTGATAAGAATCAGTGCCTGGGAGTATTTGGTCAATTATCAAAGCATGGCCATGCGGGCATCATCAATCATGAGGGGAGATTGAAGCTGAAGAAGAAGAGGAGGAGGAGGAGGACAACGAGGGGGGGTGGGGTGGGGGGGGGGGGGGGGAGTTGTTTGAGGAGGAGGAGCAAGGAGGGCATCGTTTGCACGTGAGGACCTTCCAGGAGCTCTTTAGGCACGGGGGGCCACCTCGCTATATGCTTTTAAATATTGGGGGATGATGATGATGATGATGATGATGATGAAGAACTTTGAAAAAGGGACTTATAGGAGGAGCTTGTACTGTGCAGGGAGGTCAACCTGAAACAAACAAATAACCGGTTAATAAATGCAAGGTGACAACAGTTACGTTGGCATACTAGGAGGGTGGTGGAAAAGGGGGGGGGGGGGGGGGGCTCTGGTGTGGGTGTGGGAAGTGCAAAGGATCGCAAGCAAGGCTTTGACAAACGGCTGCGTGGACATTTCAAGCAGCAATTCCCCGGGAAGGAACACGCACACGCACACAGACAGAAAAGAAAAGAGAGAAAAAAAAAGAGAGAGCGAAAAACACAAGCAGCGTGGACGAGCCAAACTCCACTCTGACAATTTTGACACTAAAATCAACACTAATGTTGGATTACACCGGTAAGTCATATTTTTTGCATGCTCTTTTTATGTAAAAAAAAAAAAAGGCAATATATGTACATTTATCGAAATAAAAAAAATATTAAAATTATATAGCACGTCGTGTTTTTTTCCTCGCGTGGATTTAAAGTAGGAATAGCGTGTGCGTATTCTTTTTTGTTTTTGTTTTTTGTTTTTTTTAAGGCCCCCTATAGCAGAGTGATGTGAGCAGGCAAAAGAGCGTGTGAAAACACTGGAGGTTAATTACGCGTGTCCAATGTAAGGCTCTCGCGCGCGCACGCGCGCACACACGCACGCGCACACACAAATCTAACACTAAATAAATGAATAAATAAATAAATGGTTTTAAATCGTGCGTTTTTTTAAAATTGTAATTTAAAACAAATTATTAAACTATTATACGCAAATGTGGCTTTTAATTAATTTATTTGTATTTGTATACAACTTCTGTATTTGTTTCAACAATTAAACTCATTGTGTAAATATGGCAATTTATTTGAACACATAAACAGCATGAAAATGTTGATATTTATTTGACTCAATAATTTAAAACAAAAAATGGATATGTTCCACCGTCTCACATGCCTTTTAATAAATGTAACGAAGGCACGAGAGTGGATATTTATGTAGATTTTCACGAAAATAAAACAATTTAGGTTATAATATAGAAATGTGACATTTATTGTCATTTGTAATTAAATTAAAAAAATTACAGTGATTTGAGAAAAATCAGCAAGAATAAATAAATGTTTTTACAATCTTGTAATCTGACTTTTTTTTTTGTTTTTTTGTTTTTACATTTACGATGAACAAACAATCTTTACACATTTCATCTTAATAATCACTTTATCGTCCACGCATTCAATTTGCCCTCCCACGTCGAACGACTCGTTAATGCGATGTTCAAAAGTGGCAACATTAAAAAGTGCACGCGAGCGGTTCCGAAGGGTAATTTTCTCCACTTCTGTGTGTATAAATAGTGGACGGAACCATCGGACGCCATTAACGGACGCTAACGTTTCATCTGCTGGTGTCAAATGGAGGTCAACGGAGGGTTAAAGCTCTCCGTGTCCGCGTGTGGGGACGTGGCCAGCTGCGTTTTTGGACTCATCACATGCAGGGGGGGTGCGTGCGTGGGGGGGGTGGGGGGGTCCATTTCAAGAAAAACATGAGTGGGACAATCAGCAGGCTTAAAGATCCTGAAGAGATGGTATAGTCCACCCCACTCGAACCCAACAATTGTTGACGGTCGAAAACTTCAACATTTTGAAACTATTTATACCTTACTGTAAAAATGTATTAAAACTTTGGGTGAACTCAACTTAAAGAGAAGTAAAATCAGTTCAATATCCTTTATTGTTTTGAAGCAAATAACTTGCTAATTATAAATTGTTGCCATAAATATTCATAATTATATGTTTAATAAGTTCTTCTGAACAAATACAAATCCTGTTGTTGACACAATTTAAAAGTAAAAATGTTCAGTTGGTTTGGAACTTCCGTCCTGTATTTTGCACATTGGAGAAATATAGAAAAGTCACTTTAAATTCACCGAATCTCCTCTAATTCAAATTCTCTCGTTGCCATAAATTCCATATTTGGTTAAAGAAACATTTATGTAAAACGTCCACATCAATAATGAGTTCTCAACTAATTGTTCAGCTCTTTACAAACACTATAATGAAATGTAAAGAAGAAATGCAAATTCACTTAACAACCAATTCAAACTGTTCAGCTCTTTACAAACACTATATAATGAAATGTAAAGAAGAAATGCAAATTCACTTAACAACCAATTCAAACTGTTCAGCTCATTTGGAACACATGTGTCATATTTTCACAATTCTTTTAACTTTTCCATGCACAACTTCGAAAAACTGATTAATGTAACAAATTCACTCCAATTTTCCAACGACTCAAACCAACATAGGAATCTTCAACATTATCCCAATGTCAGCTCTCACATTATTTTATAACATAAAATATAATAATTAAAGAACCACTTCAAACCAGTGTTCACCAATCAGAAAATCTCTGCTTTCGAAAAAAAAATCCAATGCAGATTATTCCCAAATTAATAAAGAAATTGGGCCTATGCTCGCATTCATCATCTTTTACCACATTTCTTCCATTCTAATTATTTCCTCAGCGTTTGTGCATGAATTGCATCGTCTAGTATATAGTTAATAATACATCTTCAGTCCCCCCCCCACAAACCGAAAGTATTTAGCAGTGCACCTGAACTCCAGGCGACCCCCGCCGGTGCAATGTGACGACGTGGTTTCAAAAAAGGCAAATACTTGTTAAAGTTTCGCGACTCGCTGTCAATTCTCTCTGCGCCAAAAGCCGCGGTTTGGCCCCCCTCCTTCCTCGCAGCAGCAGGAGGAGGAGGAGGCGCTGCCGGTTGAACACAGTTAGGCGGCCCTTTGGCGACACCTAGCGGCGCATCGGTACACCGTCCAAGCGCTGCTCAGCAACGAGGCAAAGGCCTTAAAATGAAACAAATGTGGGGAAAAAATAAACTAGATGTGGAAATAAAGACACTCATTCAAAAGTAGAGTCATGTTAAAATTCCGATTAATGTGAAGTGTTGACGGAACGTTTGTTTTTATGAAAATAAATGGAAATAAGCATAAAAACAACAAGCCAGCCAATATGGATGTACACATGCTGAAAGATAATCATTTTAACATTATAATTTATGTAAAATCACAAGCAGCACATTACATGACAAATTGCTCTTTTTTTTTTCTTCTCACATTAAAATGACTGAATGAGTTTAAAACATGAATTGAAATAACTCATGTTGGCCACAATTCATTCTTTGTGTGTAAGATGTATGCACAAAATGGATGCACATACTCACCATTTTGTTTGTTTGACTTTTGTTTGTTTAAGGTTTTAATTTAAATATGTTTAAAATTGGGGTTATAAAAGTGCAATACAGAGCTGTTTCTAATATTTTGAGTACACCCTTTAAAAAACAGCTGGGTTAAAAAATAAATAAAAAAAATGGACCAACTGTTACTTGGGTCAACTTGACCCAATTTATTATTATTATTATTATTATTATTATTATTATTATTATTATTATTATTATTATTATTATTATTATTATTATTATTACTGGATTGTGCAAATGGATTTGTGCAAAAACAAAATGTAAAACGTTGGGTGACATTGACCCAATTGGCCCTTTTGACCCAAAATTGGTTTTTTTTGACCCAACCGTTTGTAATTTTTCCATTGTAGGTGAAGTGTGCATGTGCAACACTTAAAATAAATAAATAAATAAATAAATAAATAAATAAATAAATAAATAAAGGGTAAAAAATGGCCTAGTCCAACTTGACTAAAAAAAAAAAAAAAAAAAAATAAAAAATAAAAAAAAAAGCCGACGTAAGTAGTGGATCGGTCCATTTTGGACCCTAATTGGGTTTTTTTTGTTTTTTTTTAACTCAACTCTTTTTAGAGCGTAGTTAAGAGCAGGTCATCAGATTAGAGCGTTAACGCCTGTGCATGTGTGTGTCCAGCAAATGCTGATTTAATGAGCTTGTGTCTTTCCCAGAATACTTCTGCAGTACAGGCGACATAATCCCACCCTAATCACGTGATCCAGCACCATACAAACAGTGCACGTACGACGACAAAATATCCCTAGGAGTGTTATTGGAGGGGTGTTGTGTGCAGCTGGGGAGCAAAAGTTGCAGGGGTGGTTGGAAATAAGGTGGGGGGGGGGGTGAGTTAATAGCGGTCACCCTCTTGCTGCGCCTCTGTCGCTCATCATTTATCAGGCTTAAGGGGCTTAAACAGGCAGCAAAGGCCCACCTTTTCTTACATATCACCCCCCCCCACCCCACCCCACAACCCCCCTCGGCCTCTCTTGCCTTATCTACATTATAGGAAGTGTACACGCAAGCATGGCTGACTCTTGTTAATGCACGTTTGGAAATAGAAACATGTCTAATAAAAAGAGAGAGAGAGGGGGGGGGGGTATGGGATATGGCTTTGGGCAAAAAGCAACACTTGACGCCACTCGTGCACGTGCATCTTGGATGGGAGGGTGGGACGTTATCACCGCCTAAACGGCAAGATAAGAATCAGAAGTACAGTTAGTTTGAAATATGTTCACCACACACATCACTCAAATTTCTGATTTTATTATTTGACAAAATATTCTGTTTACTATTTTTAGCTTGGCTTTATTTTTTTTTTAGATACAATCTATTGTATTTAATAATACATCACAGGTCAGGTCTCACTTTTATGATAAGATTTTTTTTTACCTTATGTAATACTTTATTCACTTAACTGTATTTTCATTTTTAATGTACATAATTTAAAGCACTTTTCAATGTCCATGATGCCAGGTTCAACTTGGGCTTCTTATTTTATTTTAATACAATTTATTTATTGCCATTATTTCATATAATTTTACGACTTGACTATTGTATTCTATTAACATTATCTCTTTGTTTCGTTTACATTACCCGGCTATACTTATCGTCTAGATTCGTTTTTTAGTTTTGTGTACAGTATTATATTATATTGTACTTCATATTTTGTTTATTTTTTATTTAATGAAGTTTTTTCTTTTAAAAAAAAAATTATAATAGTTTTTTTTATTTTATTAGAGTTTTTTTTAAGTTTATTTAACTTGTTTCATTGGCAAGATGTTTATCTTAATTTTAATGTATTTCTTTATTTGACTAGATTTTTAAAAATAATTTGTTCTCTCTCTCTCTTTTTTTTTTTTTTTTACCTAATTTTAATTCATAAAGGACCCCTCAATTATTTATGTTATTTTTTGCTCTATTTTTTGGGGGGTGACTTTTTATTTTTTTTAATATTTTTTATTTATTTATTTATTTATTTATTTATTTTTGGGGGGGGGGGGTATTTATTTATTTTTTTCAAATACCTTTCAATGGGTTTCACTTACATGCAGATTTTCACTAAGGGTCTTGTCGCTATCCACTGTGATTAGTGGGAGTCTACTGTATTCTACTGTATTTTTATTTTACAAGAATTATTGCCTCTTAAATATGACATATTCCATTGCATTATTTTAACACATGCACCTCTGTTATTTTATTGTATTTGACCTGAATGCATTTCTTCCTATTCTACTTTCCACCAGCAGTCTTCACGTTGCTCTAATTGGCTGTCCATGAGGCCATTTTGTGTTGTAACTGCAGGTTGTGAGCTCACAGCCAGTCAGCTTGAACGCAGCTGCACACACACACACACATACACCGTGACACATTTTGATATTCCAGTCACACAGCAGAGTAAACACTGCTCTCCTATTCAATAACCATCATTGACAAGGGTCCATATATTCACGCATAAGCCTAAACACATAAATTGTGTGTAAACAAACACCCCAAAACTCATCTCTTGCAATGAATAGTGTTGTTTAAACAACATATATTTGCATATCTATAATAGGAATACTGTAACATGCTCTTTTCTACTTCCTGGTTGCTTCTTGAATGGAATAAAATTGATTTGAAAGTATATTTCCAGGTGGCTCCTTTCTGTAAACACATGGACAACTTGGCACACATCTCCATGGCAACCATATGATCTCATCCTGACATCAGTAAAGTCATCAACTATTTGCGGAGAACAATAATGAAAGTTAAAAAAAAACAAAAAAACAAAGGAAGTGGGGATGGTTGGCATACTGATGATTTCTTTCCTGGTCATGATCAAGTGTTCAGGTTGGCCAGGTAATTATCCGGCCTTGTCAAGCAGAGAATGGAATATCAAAAGCGAAGCGCTGTCTTTTGGAGCCGGCTCTCATTCAGCAACGAAGAAGATCTGAGGGCTCGGGGACGCCGAGAGGGAAACAGCAACGTTCCGCTTTTCCCTCCCTTGGATAAATATCGCCGACGGGAGCGGCGGCGGCGGCGAGGCCAAACACGGCGAGGTTGACGTGGTACACGATATTTATTTGTAGTACAATGCGGCCTGCTTGGCCATTATTAAAGGCGCTGGAGTCTCGGCAGAGTTATTTGAACAAGAAGCATTTTGCTGCAGTCCCTGAAAAGGTCAAAGTTCAGAAGTGCATGAATCTGATGCATTTGGGGGCTTGGTTCAGAAACACATTATATTTAGTGTAAGGCAGGCATTGTCAATTTATTTTACCACAAAAAAAAAAAAACACCAACAAAAAAATAAATAAATCAATACTGTACTTCGCTCTCAAATTATCATTACCAACATTAAAATTTTCAAGCATAGTAGGTCAAAGTACTCATAAAAAACGAGAGAGGTTTTGTTCATAAAAAGTATACTTAATACAAAATATATGCTGGGAGGAAAGGTGGTGCGCCAATTTGTGGCTATGTTAAAAAGATGTTGAAAGGCACTTTTTTTTTTTTTTTTTTTTACATTTAGTCTATTTTTGCATTATTAATAGCTAAATACATTTTGTTTTAAAAAAAATTCAGGGGTGGTTCGGAGAGGGGGTGCTCCAACTGTTAAAATGATTTCATTTTTGGCTGAGCATTGTTTTAAATTTGTTTTATGCTATATGCAGGCAGGAAAGGGGGTGCGCCAATTTTTTGGCAATGTTAAAGGGTATTGAAAGGGACTTTCATTTTATATATTTTTTCACATTTGTTCATTTTTGCATGATAAATGGCTAAACAGGTTTTGGTTGAAAAAAAATTCTGAGGTGTTTCGGGAGAGGGTGCACCAACTTTGTCGAAATGTTGAAGGGAGGTTTCAGATCAATCTGCCCTCTGTTTTGATTATGATTCAATTTTTGGCTGGTAGTGAGCATTGTTTTGAATTCTTTTTATCATATATTCTGGGATGAAAGGTGGTGCGCCATTTTTTGACAATGTTAAAAGATGCTGAAAGGCATTATTATTATTTTTTTTAGATTTGATCTATTTTTGCATGATTAATAGCTGAACAGTTTTAAGTTGTTTTTTTTCAGGTGTGTATGGAGACGGGGTGTTTCTTGATTGTTTTACCCTCTGTTTTGATCATGATTTGATTATTGGCTGTTTATTAACATTATTTTGAGCTCGTTTTTTTCTGTTTGATGGGAGGAAAGGGGGGTGCACCTAATTTGTGGCATTGTTACAGGATGCTGAAATAAAACTTTTTACACCATCAATTTTTGCACAATTACTGGCTAAACTGGTTTTGCTTTAAAAATAATAATAAATCAGGTGTATATAGAGGTGGTGTGCAAAATCTATCAAGATGTTGAAAGGCATTTTTAAAATTATTTTCTCATATTTTTTTTTCTTTTTTCATTGTTATTGCCCATGAACTGCTTTTTTTCCCCACTTTTTTTTTTTTTTTTTTTTTTTTAAAGCGTTGCCGCACCACCACTGTGACAGGTCACAATTGCAAAACAATATCCAGGGGACGCTCATCCTGCTCCCCTCACATGTCGACAAGCGTCGTCGTGGGATTGGTGCACCTGTAATGGGACTTGCCACGCGTAAACGCAAGTTAAATAGACGACAATGTGCTGCAATAAATAAAATGCTCTTTGTATGCTCCGAGGCGAAATGGCGACGACGATGTTTGAGCGTTTAATGCTATAAACACACAAGCTTCCCTCCCTCTGGCACGCGCACGCCCTGTAAATATTCATAGAGAGGCAGAATGGGCTATTATTAATTATTAAGCACAGCCAAGACGCACCATTCTTCATCTATTATTATTATTTTTATTTTAGTATATATGCTGCACTTTTCTATGGGTGCTGGAAATACATTAAATTCTCGACGGGGTCCATATCATTCATTCTCCTGGGGCCCTAACATCTCCACGACCAATGTAAATCTTTTAGTTATTTCTTGTGCGTATACACATATACACACAGAGGAACTTTTCAGGTGAACGTCAAATTCCCGCCGCTCTTTCCTGCGGTTAGTGGTCCCTGACAGACTGTCACTTCCCCCCACTGCCCCCGTGGAAGTGGAGAGGGGCCCACCAGCGTGAGGCGGTTAGGAGGTCCGCGCCGGATCCTTGCACACTCCGACTATTTGACAAGTTGGGAGAGAAGTGGGCCTGTGTGAGTGGTAAATGGTGAAAGAGTGCATCTCAATGCGCGGTATGGACACAGGGGGTGTTGTGTGGTAAATCTGTCCAACACACTGTTTATCTTCGCACAGGCAATTCATGTCCATGCGTTCAGGAACAGTCTGATGGATTCCAGCTACATCAGAAGCCAACCGTCATGGAAGTAAGGAAGGAAAATCGCAATGCAGAGGCATCAAATGCACTCCCATCACACCTCATGTCAGCATGTGCGTAATGAGCTTTCTTTGTATAGTATTTCCAGAGGTGGGCACTTACGTCACTGATGGTGGGTCTGGAGTAACCCCAACCCGTGACAGGCCGATGTAACGGCAATTTTGCCCAGCTCTGATTATTTCTTCAAAATGTGATGCCACACGATTGGCGCACCACTTCTACCTCGCGCACACCCAAAACAAAATTAAACCAAACGCTCATTTCTAGACAAAAATCAATGATCAGTGATCATGATCAACTTATGGGACAAGAGAGAGGGGGAAAAAACGGTTGGTGCACCCCCGTCTCCCTTACACACCCGGAAATAAGTTTAAAACGTCTTTTATAGCCATTATTCATGTAAACTAGATCAATACACAAAATAAAATGATTTTTTAAATGATCGTGACAGAATTGTTGGTGCACCCCCTCTCCCCCATATGCACCCTAAAAAAAAAGTCTAAACAAAACATGGTTATAGCCACTACAAAATCCTACTAAACCCTTGAGAAAAAAGCTAGGTCTGATGTTCATCATTTTGCATTGACGTCGGGCCAAATCAAAAGAGGCATTTGTCATACGATAACCCCCCACCCCCACCCCCACCCCCACCCCGCCCCGACCTCACACACATACACTATTCATTTTGAATCTTGAGCGGAATAGAATTAACAATTTCCCCCAGCTGATTTGGCCCTTTTAAAACCCTCATTACACACAAGCATTGTATATATTAGCAATCCCTCGGAGGAATGTGGAACAAGGAATCTCACGCTCGTCTTATCATGGCCACGTTGTAATATTATAATCAATTAGCACGGATGAGCTAATTGTCCAATCTCTCACTTGCTAATTATCCACGGAAATATAAATGGGACAAACTAATGCTCCATTTTTTTTTTTAAATTGAATATAAAAGGATGCTTGATTTGAGCTGGTGCGTTTGTGTTTCAAACAGCGGCTCGTCAATATGTATGAGGACACATCAAAGAGTGGAGATGTAGAAAAAAAAAAAAAAAAAAACGGGGCCGGCACTGAATGCAGTTTCCGATCCAGAATATGCAAATGAGGTAGTTATCAGTGAGTTGTTGTGTTTGCGTAACTTTTTAAAATCGTTATTGTGCCACTTATGCGCAGCCTCGGAAACACACGGTCCTTTGGGATGTTTGATTTTCGAGATGTTCATAAATGGGTTGCATTTCAACGCGTTTTGACGACAAATTGCAGCAGCGTAAGTGCATCGAAATGTATGCAGAGTGAATGCCAACATGTTATAAGCATACAGTACTTATGAAGTCCATATTCTATAGCAATAGCGCTAATCAGGGTCTTTAGTGAGATGGTGCCCATCCCAGTGGTACAACCTGGACTAGTCGCCAGCCAATGGTTGCGACAATTACTGCATTTTCTCCAGTATGAATTAGCTTAGCGCTAGCTAAGATTAGGCTAATAGCAACGCAGATGGGTTTAAAATGGGACCAAAGAGAAAAACATCATTTGTTCTGCAGTTTCTCAGCGTAATGCTGCGTTCTCACCAAAAGCGAGGGACGGCGATTCGGCGGCGCGTTTGCATTGTAGTCAATGAAGTTCGCGTGCAACGGAACGAAAGTGCGGAGGGCGGCGCGGAGGACGCGTTTCGCGCGTTGGGACGCGGTGCGCGGCAGCGAAAATCCGCACATTCGCGACGAAAATCCGCACATTCGCATATTCGTCGAAGTTCAAAAAATTGAACTTTTTTCGCGTTTCGCCTCGCGGTAGCCAATCGGCTTCGAGTACGGGCCACGTCACACATAGCGTCCTCTCTATAGTCACCCCCGAGCGCAACAACACGGCCAGCCGTGACAGAATGATGATCAAGAAAGTGCTGGTAAGTCTGTTTACTTGCTTTTGAACTGTATCGAGTTAGCAGAAGTGCTTATTATTAACGCCAAAGCTATTTTTAGCTCAAATGCCGGCCGCCCGATTGCCACTAAAAAAGCAAAAGTGCTACCATGTACCTCAAAAAAGGAGAAAATAGTGCCACAGCTGTTTTGTCCCAGGAAAGAAGTGAAAGTAGTTGGCGGTGCTCACTTTTTGTTGACTCGCTAAAGTGCTCCACTTCCTTGTTCACCAAGGGACACGCCTCCTCCGCTCCGGTGAGTACGAAAGCGCGAATGAGCGGCAACCGTTCCAAAAACACTCACAAAAACGCTCGCGAATGAAGCGTTCCAGTTCGCCTTTTCGGATTTGGTGAGAATGTAGCATAAGAGTTAGTTATTTTAAACTAAAAAGGCGCCGATGTGTGCTGCACTTCGATACGTCTACATGAGATAACTGAATATGGTTTTGTGAACATAATGATCAAGATAAAGCTATACAAGTGCACATCATTTACCATTTTGACTGGCTTGGAGAAATCAGGTTTCCACTCATCAAGTTCATTGTTTGCTGTTGTTTATTTTGCCCATAGTAATAAAGGAAATACACCCAAATGGCCATCTCTAATGCAGACAATAACCAAAAAAGTGCATCCTAGCAACGCTCTCGCTTGTTTAAGTTTCCAGGCAGTCGTTCCCAGCTGGTGGCTGCAACTCTCCAAGAGAAACGAGACACAATGGGCCCAGTGTGCCTCTCCGCAACGCTAATATTTGTCACTTTTTATCCCCGCACCCCCACACGCGCGCGCGTACTGTCCAGTGGGAGGGAGGAAAAGTCACCCACTCACAACAACGAGCTTTTGTTGCCCGCGGGAGTTTGAAAATCAAAATTTCGCCTCCTTCTTTGTTCCGAGCTGCTGTCAAAAAATTTCCACCTGCCTCCGTGGTGGAGAAAATATATCCCGCATTCTGCTCTAATATTCACTGCTTGTTAATTATTAAAGGTATGTATTTGAATTATAAATATACTAGTTATACAGACGTAGGCAAAGCAGGCATATAGCCCCGGGCTAAATCCCTCCATTAGCCATTATTTTCCAGTGTGCTGTCTCCATATGCCTGCCTACTGTTCCGATGTCATATCCAAAAACACCCAGGCATTCCTTTGTACTCGGCCACCCCCCACCCGCTTTGACCACCCCGCCCCCCAAAAAATCCCCCCTCCATACATACATGTGCGGCGGCTTTTTGAAGTGGGATGTCACACTTGTCTTAAATATAATGAATCGCTCTCTGCAAGGCATCCCCCGGATCCCAAAAACTCTCCCTGCCTCGCCCTCCCATGTTTTGCAGCCTTCCGACGTGTCACAAATCATCCGGCGAGGAGGCCTCGCCACTAAATCATTAACATTGTCAGAAATGACTGGGAAGAGGAGAACACCCCCCCACCCCACCCCACCCCAACCCACCAGCAACATGCGGCGGAGGCACGTGCGACGGGAACGTCGGATGGTAAACAAAAGAGACGCAGCCTTGAACCTGCTTCCCCTTTGTGTTTCCATCGCCTCCTCCTCGGGATTTCTGAGCAACAAGAAAGAAGTGAGGAAAAGTAAATAAGCTGTCAAAAAAAAAAAGTTGAATAAGTCACCATAAATCTTTTTTTTTTTTTTTTTTTTTTTTTCTTTTTTTTTTTTTTAAAGCAAATTCTGCAATGGATTATGTTTCTGGGACATTTCAGTTTCTGACATCGATGTGTCTACTGGTAGACGAATAGTCCAATACATACTATAAAGTGCCAACACAATCTAGTTCCACGATAGTCCCATGTTGAGTACAAACTATCGCCATTGTGATCCAACTGTACATTAAGTTTTAAGTACAATTTCAACACATGCAACTGTGGCTAGCCGGATTTAGGCAGCGCAGACAAATCCCAGAAGATAGTTTAGGTTTTTTTGTTTTGTTTTGTTTCTGGGAATGTTTTGTTGGTGCGGACGAGTGTTGGTGACGTTTGGTTTTGCAAACCTTTTGTTTGTTTTATGGTTTGCAGTTTAGGTAGAATGAAAAGCATACAACAACTAACCAGTTGCTAGCTAGCAACTAGCTAGCTAGCAAAGCAGTCTGTATCTTGGACTCAAACATATGACAGTAGTCACAGGCAATCACAATTAAAGTATTTTTTTTCCTTTTTTCTTGTCTTTCTTTCTTTCTTTCTTTCTTTCTTTCTTTCTTTCTTTCTTTCTTTCTTTCTTTTTTAAAGCTGGTTACTACCAGCACCAGCTGAGAGTCCTATTCACCTAATTGGAGTATAAACAAAAGCAGAGCATAGAAACATACCAAAACAAAGGCAAAAAGCGACAAAAGCACCAAGCAAAAACAAAAAATTATCATTTAGACGCTGGCTGAGGTAAGGTATATATATATTTTTTTTTTCTTGACAATGAAAGTTTCAGTAGCCATTGAAACAAAATGGTAGACTGCAGACACAACCCAGGTCTACTGAGCAGTGACATGATGACATCAGGCAAAATCATTGCACAGTGTATAAATAACAATATATATGACATCCAGATAGTTCGAGTGTGGAGGCACCGAATCGGAATCCTCCCGTTGTTGCCCGCAACGCAAGCTCCCTCGCCATCAATGCTATAGCCCCACTTAAATCTTCACCCACCTATGCCATCATCCATCAAAAGCATAACTAATTTTTCCTTCAATTTCCACCGCTCTCTGAAGAATCTAAAGGATGATGGATGGTGGACGGCAGCAAAGCGCACTGGTACTGTTTTTAACCTTGCTCAAGTCATTAATCCGCTTTATACCCATGAAGGTAGTAAAGGAGACAATGAATTAGTCATTAAAGCGCAGGTCAGTTTATTAGAATTCCTGATTGAACTGTAAAACGACTTCTCCCGGGCTGCCGGGCTAAACGGAGGAATCTGCAAAATCACCGAATTAAGGGGAAAAAAAGGAGCTGAGGGAAGCAGTCGGAGGGATCGAGAGTTAAGAAGAAGCAGCGAACAGAATAAAGTCGATGGATGGATGGAATTGAACAGGAAGTCCGCCATTTTGAATTCCAGGGCTTTGACGCATGGACACGTGATATTAACAGTGTTAATCTGTTACATTTAGCTGAGTAACTTTTAGGATAAAAATTTGGCGTAAACGCAAAAGCAATTGCCATTTTCCCAATTTAATGACAATAACTAACTGAAAAATGTATGATTATAGTCGACAAGAATTAGGGATGTTCGATACCACTTTTTTTCAGACCGATACCGATACTCAGACCCTCAGTGTTCACCGATACAGATACCAACTGCCGATACCAGTAGTACATTTTGACAAATAAAAAAAAAATCACTAAAAGATATTTTTAAACAATATATTTACTTCAAATTTGACCAAAAAAACCCATCACAGTCACTCTTCAATAGTGTTGTTCCGATACTCTTTTTTTGGCTCCCGATACCGATACCGATACCCAGCTTTGCAGTATCGTCCGATACCGATACCATACCGATACTTACGTTTTTTTTTTCCCTCAACATGAAAAAGCTGTCCTGCCATTGGTTCAGAGCATTCAAGGGCCAATAGGATATCTTAGATCGGCATGCAGTGAACATGTCACATATCAGTGAATGTCGTGCACGAGCAAGACACAAGATGCTGCATCCAAAATCATATATTAGCGTTGGAATTAATGGTATCGGCATGTTACTTGTGAGTAGTCGCCGATACCGATACCACTGTTTTAATGCAGTATCGGCACCTCTGCCGATACCAGTATCGGTATCGGAACAACACTACTCTTCAATAGTCTTAAAGCTCAAAATAAAACACAAAAATGCTCTTTTAGTTTAAGATTCACAATTTTGAAGTATTTCCAAACCGGTGAAGTTTTGGTGAAAAACTGCTGCAAGCTCGCGCCAGTTACAGGCAAGGAGGACTCACTTAACGTCTTCCCCCTCTGACATCGGTCGCTTGTACTCGTCTGCGTCACGGGTACTCGAGTACTTGAAAAAAAGGCTGGTATCGGCCCGATACCGATACCTGGTATCGGTACTCACCCATCCCTAACCAGAATGTATTCCACTGGCATGCCATTTATCATTTAAAAGTTGATTACAACTGAACTGTACTTGTCCAATATACTGTCCTGGACTTAAAAAAAAAAAAAAAAAAAATTCCTTGTGCATGAAATGCACTTTAGAAATAAACATAACCATTTCATCCATCTTGCTGCCATGGAAAACCAGGATATAATAATGGACTTACCATTACCACTATTAGCCATAACTGTGAGACATGTAAACATCAAGTGACTCAATGAAATACTGATTCGGTGGCCTCCATAGACGCAAACAGAAGAGTGTTTATTATAGGTGGAATATGAAGAAAGGAAACGTGGCAGTTATCACTATGCATCACTTATCCTTTCATACCGCAGCTTGAATGGCGTGAGTTTGCCGGGTAACTGAGAGTGTGCTTTTAAAAGCTGACCTACCAGGAAGGCCATCCATCACGCTGGACAGACAGCCTGGTGTGGCTGTAAATCTGACATGTTTTGTCTATGGCACGACGGTTGGGAAAAACTCTGAAAAAAAATCCATGCCAGGTGCTTTTTTTTTTTTTTTTTTTTTCACCGTCCTGTGGCGAGCTCGTGTTTCCGCTCTGAGGGTCGTCGGTGTTTTTTCCCTAACTAAGATGTGCTCTTGATTTGCAAATCTGCTTGTGTTAGATATTGATGTATTCTGTTTACATGATGGCGACAATGAACACATGAATCCTTGGCTCTCCCTCCAAAACCAGCACAGCCGCTCTCAGATTCTAATGAGTGGAAATGCTTATGAGGGAATGTGTTTCTGATGATTAATGCCCACTGACAACATGTCTTCTCCTGGGGAGGAGCTTTTCAGTGGTACCCCCCCAACCCTCCCACCTCTTAGAAGTCGACACCCCACAGGGAGAGGAATAATCTAAAGATGCTTCCACGGATCAGATGAACAAACCGAACGATTTTCTGTAGTCCCGATTAGGGACACGGGTGAGCTCGACTCGAGTGTCTTCCAGATTATTTTGGACGGGTTGGCAATCAACTTAGGGAATTGAATGGCAACAACAACAACCATTCGCATTAACACCTATGGACAATTTAGAGCAGGAGATTCCAAACACATCCAGAAAATTCCAAGGATGTCAGGGTCACCTGGACATTTTTAACTTACATTTAATAAACCACAATAACTATACTGGTTATACATATATGATTATATATAACATAAACATACAATGATAGGCCTCCGCTAAGGCTGGTTAGCATCCGATTATTCAACTTCATGTCAGAGACCGTCGGAAAATTGGGACAAATCTCATAACCTTGACATGATTCTGCAGTAACCATGTCAGAGTGATTTTAAGATAATGCAAACAGATCACAGAGCATAGCTCAACGACCACATTGACTATAATATTAAGAATTGATTAAGAATTGGAAAGCTGGCTAGCTCCCGAGCATTCAAAAGCCAAACAACAATGTTCCTATTAGCTACATATGTTGCTTGCCTCGTTTGTAAAGCTGGCTAAGATCACAAGAATCGAATATGCAATGGACGAACAGAAGCATAGCCTAATATGTGAATGCTGAAAGCACACATTCCTATTTTTCTTCCGCCCATTGTATTTGACCTGCATCTACTTTCACATAATTCATCCAATTCACACCATTACAATTTTAACATATTTCATAAAATCATGCCCTGCATGCTATTATTTTTTTATTCCAAATATTCACAGTTTTCCCAAAATTCAACATTTTCAACCAAAAAAAATCCCCATTCTTTACCAATGGGACATTCAACATAAAAGATTCACATTGCTCCTCTTTGCAATTAAAAAAAAAAATATTCAGCTCATTAAACTCACTTTAGGAAAAATTTTCAATGTACCAAATATTCCCACTGACCAAAAATTCACCACTAAAATTCCCACGAAAACTCCTCATACATTCCTCATGGGGTATTCAACAAAACAGGTTCACATCATCGTTCCCTTTTGAAATTCAAAATATTCCGTCCATTTAATTCATTTTGATATCGATTTTCAACACGCCAACAATTTCCACGGCCCACAAAAATATTCCACATTCATTCCCTTTCCACATAATTTAATATCATTCCGTATTGTTCATCAAAAGAACAGTTTGGTGTACTAAGGTGTGCCTATTGATTTTTTGAGCAATTAAAATGTTCAAACCTGGATGACCACAAACTGCTCTAATTTGGGATTTTGGTTTTGGAGTAGTACTAATTGTTATTACTGTATTTGGTTAAAAAAAAAAAAGTGTGGCAATGTGGCTTTTGAATACCATACTTACTTACTTTTGACCAATTTGCCAACGAATCTCCTTGGTGGACGTACTGTAACTAGTGTGTACAAATGTAGCGGAGGATCAAGCAAAGGATTCAATTAAAAGCCTGATTCAATATCCCCCATGTGACTACTGTGAATTAAAGTACTTGCAATGCTAGGGTAATTGTTTAAAAAGATTGTTGGAGGAGCTTCAGCATTGCTCCAATCAGGTCATGTAATAGCCAAGATGTGTCATCTGTACAGTAGCAAGTGATGAGTTTTAACGAGCCAGAAACTATCCGTCTTTATTCACCGCGGCTCTGCATTGTCTGTAAATGGCATTGCGCAAGAGCCGAAACCCCTTCCCTTTGATTTGCAAGGCTCTAATGTGCCATTATTCCGCTGAGTTCTACCTAACGACCCAAACCCGGAGCCAGCACTCCGCCAGATGAGAGCCCACTGGGCCAATGAGCTCGGACAAAACGTTCTTGATTGCCAGAGTTTAGCGCCAATGAGCCTGGAATAACAAGGAGCATATTGTAGCATTGATTTGGCGGCCATGCTAACGGGCCCTCGTCGCGCGCTCAACGACTGAGTTAATGACGTTCTAACGACCTGGCAGAGCAGGTGACCGTATGGACGGGAGGGGAAATACAGCAACAGAGCAGAACGACTGGATACTTTCAATTACATACTGTACGTAAAACTAGACTGAAAAATAGCACTGTAAACTATGTCCGTAGCAAAGCAAGCATAGCATTCCTTCCTAAAAAAATACTTGAGTACAGTGGAACCTCTACTTACGAACGTCTCTTCATATGAAATTTTCGAGTTACGAAACGCCTCAACAGGAAAATATTGCCTCTTGTTACGAAAGAAATTTCTAGAAACGAAAGGTAAAAATACATTACCGAACGCAACATACTTTCGGGTATGGCTATTTCCTACCATAGGTATCTATGAGCGTATACTAGATCGGTGTTTGTGCATGTTTCTGGCATCCCATTGGCTAAGAGGTACCTTTACCATAGGTATCTATGAGCCTAGATACTAGATCGGTGTCTATACAGCGTCCTCATCATTCATCCCGCGGCCCATGAAGTGTTCCGATAGTTTTTCGTAAATGTATGAACTAACGGCCAACGAATTTGTGCAAAAATTCAAACAATTGGTGATTGATGACGGCACAGTAAGTTTTTAATTGCGACGAGATGGGCCTTTTTTTAAAAAAAAAAAAAGATGCCTCGCCATACCGGAAATTTCCATGAAGTTTCAGAATTTGTTTAAAAGAATCGCCCAGAAAAAGTGTTCACCAGTCGGGCGTTTGCTCACTAAGATGATGTTTGCCTTGGACATTAACGAAGGATTGTTTAAAAAAAAAAAAAAAAAAAAGCAAACATCCATGGATAAGTTCTTTACAAAACACCAGGCAAAAAAACAACAACAACAACAACAACACTTCTAAGAGAGGAGAACATGAACCAAAAAGGGCAAAAAACGATGAGGACAAGCAGTTAAAAAGGTAAATGACCATCATTTTTATTCTGTTTTTTACATTATGTGCAATTCTCATTTATTGTGCAATAATCTAATTGTAACATGTATTTGTTCCATGTTTTGATGCATTTTTATGCTTTCTAAAACATTTATGTCTGAATTCTGGGAGGCTTGGAACGGATTAGGGCATTTACATGGAAACTGCGTCTCTACTTACAAACTTTTCTACTTAAGAACTATCTTCCAGAACCAATTAATTTTGTAAGTAGAGGTACTACTGTATAAGTAAAAAAGTACAATACACTGACACCACCTATGGGCATCATCATTCTTACCAAGCATCGCTGTCAATATTATGAGTGGTAAGGCATTAGTTAACTCGACAGTATGCATTAAAAGCGCTTTGAGACTCCCACTAATTGCATGTGACTTTTATCAAGCATGGAAAATCAATTGGTGGCAATTTCCGCCATGAAGACACCTCGTCAGCTTGTCCCTGCCAGATGCCAGTGGCAAATGAGAGAGAGAAAAGAGCACAAAATAATTTCATGATCGAGATCTGACAAAAAAAAAAGAGAAACCATGGCATAGCTACTGTGCATTTGTTTGTTTTGAACAGCAACGTGACATCAGTCACAGAGATGTGTCTGTGATGTGTGTCAGGAAGACAGTAAAATGTGCATACATGAGTATATGATTACACATATGTAAATGGTGATATCATATACATTTGCCATCATCGATATCACAATTGAATGAGCTTTTAACACAATAGATACAAACACAACGATAAACACACAGTGACACCTCAAAATGTTAACTAAAAACAATTTCTGTTTTTCATTTCAGGTTTGTCAATACAATCAGATATGGTACACATTCTTATAGTGTGAGATGAGGCACTCATGCAGATTACCCAACTACGGCACGGGCAGCCATTTTAGCCAGGGCCAAAAAACAAACAGAAATAGTGAAAAACAGTTGAACACTATATAGCCACAATCAGTAGCCAACAACACACTTCTCAATCTCTTCACACACTTTCAAAAAATATCTTCAAACATGTAATGACATATGGGATGAATAAAATAGCTAGCTAGCTAGCTTGCCAGCTAGCCATTTAGCTAGCTATTTATATATTGACCCTCTGACAAAGGCAAATCTAGCTAGCTATCGAGCTAGCTATTTATCTCTTGACAAACTGACAAAAGCAAATAGCTAGCCAACATGTTTGCTAGCCAGAAGCCGATCTGAACCGTCCTTACATAAATACCTAAAACTCAGACTACTATTGTACCATTCCAATCCTAATCTCTCACGTAGCTATGCTTGTATTATGAGGGTTCTCTACTTTATCAAGCTCCACCCATACAATAAAGCTTGATATCCATACATGTGTCTGCACGTCATTTACACAAGACAATGTCTGCCACAGCTCCAAGGGCAGGCAGCGGGGGTGCTCTCCATATCTGCCGGTGTGCGACCACCACTTAGGATCGTCTGTCCCTGTCACTAAACGCCTTGGGAGTTCAGATAATGTTCCTTAGCTGGGAGAAGACAAGTTGATGGCCGTCAAAGGGAATAAATGATGTGGGTGGAGGTGGGGGTTTCGCATTAGGGGAACCTCGGGATCCCAATCCCCAAACACGGGATGAGGAATCACTTTGTCGCCGAAGCACGGGGTCACCCATCACTGTCGAATGCATGCCTTGATTAATCCAAGGCATGGAGCAACATTACATCCCATTCAGGGAGATGCTTAATTGCCTCTGTCATCCAACGCCCTAACGGTGGGCACGAGTCCCACATAACACCCCGTCTCCAGACGCTTCCACCCCCCCATAGCAGGAATGGCGGGTTAAATGGAGACGGCGCCAGTGTTTACATTCGCACCAGTGCGTTAATGTATGTAGATTTCATTTCTGATGAGTGATTATTTGACTGCTCATTTTGCCCCGAGATTTATGGCGCTCTCTCTATCTCGCGACTGCAGTGGCACGCTTATCTTTAATAAAAGAGATGAGGACATTAATCAGGTTTTGTCGGCGGCCCTTACGAAGACATTAAATGCATTGTACGGGGTAAGTAAACACGCTCCACGTCCTCCTCCGCCGCCGCACTCTGCGGCGAACGAGGGTGGCAAGGAGGGGAAAAACCCTCATTATATTTATCATCATTTCACATCTGCTGTTTTTGAAGCAATGTACCATGAGCCCATAAAGTGTATTACAACTGTGCATAAATTTGGCTGATTTGTGGCTGGAGTGGCTAATTCTTTGAGTACATTTTTAGAAAAACAAGCACTGAGCCCTGAAATTGCAATTCCATAACGGCTTTAAATTACTGAGTGCCGAGTCACGAACTCGTGTTATACTGGGGGAGGGGAGGCGGGGTTTATTCGAAGCACACTACCGCCGCCGCTAAGAGATGGAAACAATAAAATCTGGGATGAGTGAGCCATATACTCAAACAAAATAAAGCCAGATGGGCTGCTACATGATGACAGGAAGTAGCTATCTCATGACTGCATCTCATTGGATCCTTTGAGGATGCACTGTAGAGGAGAGAGCGTAAGTGCAACCCCCACCACCCAAGACCCTAAAAGGTGTGTGGGTATGGTACAATATTGGTGCAACCATTATGTAATAACTATGTAGCGACTAGCACAAGAAGCTAATATGGGCCCTGTTTCCGAAAAAGTGTCTAACAGTTTTGACTTCTGCCTGATTGTGACATAACATAACATAACATAGAATTTCTCCTACTATGACTTTGCAGCAAGGCGTCAGTGTTCACACTTAGGTTTTTAGGCTACAACAATTCCAGTTAATATTAATGACAATAAATTGTAGCGTTTTTAAAGCAATTTCAAGGCAAACTTGTCTTTCATGTTTGCCTTGTTGATAATATGTCTCAGCAGGATTCCTCACCCTGTTTGGCACGTTCCTGGATAAACGCCCAGTTATAAACATCATCTTCACTTATCTTTTCTGCCGCGCTGTGCCTCATTATTACAAAATCCAATAACAGCAGATTTAATATCCATAAATTGTGTTCATTACAAAGTTATAGTTAAGAAATATCGAAAGTATACCCCAAAGTGTCATTTTTATCGTAAACGAGCAGGATGATATCATGTAAAAAGGATGTGATGATATTCAAGTCTTGTCCTCCAGCATTATCTGGGAGCTCATAAAGAGATGAAATTTAATATGATGCTTTCAGTCAATTTAATTGAATTTTAATTGCCACTTTGGACAGAAGGTTTAGATCTAATCAATAAAATATTAAACTTTTGGGTCTTTTCTCATGAAAAGCAGTGCATCCAGAGTGTAGAAAATAAATAAAAACAGTATGTTTATGAGCTCCAGATGCAGTTTGAAAAGAATGTAACGGCTAAATAACACAAGGCGAACAAGCGGTGCTTCTATTAATTACGCTGGTGTGGAAGAGCAGTGGGTCACCTTCAAACGAAGGCCTGGTTATAATGTGGCAGAGCTATAAATATTTGGAAATGTCACACCTTGGGAAGACAGCGTCAGGCCAGAGCTGAGGCGATAAATCAGAGGTGGAGAAGAAAAGCTGGCTCTTTGGTATTTTAGAAATAATTACTAGTACAAAAGGGGGTAATGAATTAGGCTATACATTATGCTAAAACAGACCATTAGGAGAGGATTACTTTATTAAACACATTGCCGCTTTTTGGAATTACCCTGACTGTGTTCCACCATCTCAAATTCATAGAAACCATAGAAATCATGTCAGTTAGCTTGTAATTGCTAATTATGTAATTGATTAATTGATCATATATCGAGAATTTTGAGGTTTAGTCAAATACAGTATATAAACATTTTGTTATTCTTTAAGTTTTAGTCTGAAAAGTTAACTACCTGTGGGTACAGCCTTAAACCAGTAAATAGTAAAGGTAGACAGATTTTCTGCAGCATTTTCAGGACTTTTTTACATCAAGAGGGGAGAGAGCTGAATGTAGGCCAGTAGACCGTCCACTACCGCTACTATTGCACTCACATAGTTATAAATCAGCAGCCTTACCTAGGCTTCGCCACGGATGGAAGGAATTTATCCTTCATCCCTATAGAAAGAAGCCTGCGAGAGAAAGATGACATGGCCTATCCTTTAAGGCTCATAAAAGTCTAAATTAAATACCAAATGGGAGCACTGATGGATCGTGTCCCTGCCCAAACCCCCAGCACCGCCCACCCACTGCCTGGAACGACAGGTGCTCCTCACATGACTGGAGAGCCAGACAACTTTATTAGAGAGATGGTTCTCAGTTCACACGTGTAGGAAATGAGAGTCAAGGAAAGTGAACATAACAATGGACCATTGGTACGCACCCCCCACCATATGACTTCAAAGTGCCATTTGTCACATGCAGGAATTACAGACGACATGATGTTCTAAATCCATATTTATAAAAATCGTGATGTTTCCCATCCTCAGCAGAAGAGCCCTTCAAAAGAATTCCTGTCACCTCGTCAGAGAGACGTCGCTAAAGCTTGAGCCCTCGACAATGGTTGGCGCTATCGCAACGCGGGCTAAAACTGTACATTACCAATCATCAATTGTCGCCCTGCTTTGTATCATCCCCAAGAGAAAATCCCAATCTGCTCTTGAGCCCACGGCTGATGGACACCCCATTATTCACTGCCGCTTCCTCAACTGCGAGACAGGAGTGGGGACAGGCATAAAAAGGACGGCCTTAAGATTAATCCCCCGCTCTTTCTGCGGCTGCTTGAATCTGAATGAAATAGACGATTCACTTCCCTTAATCAAAAAGTTTTTATCATCTCCTCTCCTCCAGCAGAAGACATCGGGATAATGCTTGTTTCATTTGCTTGTCCCGTGAGTTGACACTGGGGAGGGTGACAAGAAAGGATCATTGTACTGTAACAACTGAGCACAATTGGAATGAGCCGGTTGGCATCCATCAGTAAAGCTTGTGGTGCCTACAAGTCTTGTTACTGACGTTCTCACACTGGCAAGACTCGTTATTGACGTTCTCACGCTGGCAAGACAAGGTACTATTTCTGGTAAGAACAGACGTGTCTGAGTGTCCACTTGGCTGCGACAGTCTATTTCCCTTTTACCCTTCGTCTCTTTTTGAACTTTGTTTGGAGTGTCCCACTGAATGACAGAACAGTTTCCTGCAAACATCCCAAAACAAACCAAGCCAGTGCTAAAACTATGGAGCAAAAATTGTGGCCACAGCGAAATTCAAGCAGGAAGAACCCAACATCAGAATTACTAAGTTGATTGGATAAAGTAATAAGACAAACTCCCAAAGTAATGGAAGGATAGATCATGTGATTACTCCCAGATAAACAAATTGGTGTGGTGACCCTAGAAATGTTGTCGCTTAGATCGGTTGATCTGAAAAGTTCCATCTGAACATCTGTTCTTTTGTCTTTAATGTTCGCTATACCAACAGCAACTGACAGAAGACTGTATTTTCCCAGTTAAGACTCGATACCAGGAAAATCGACACACTGCAGTGGAGTCTTACCAACCACACACTGATGCAGAAGAAAGTCTAATGGGTCCAAAATGATTCCCTGGTAAGATAGTGTCTTAGCCATGCCCACAAAAGGGAGTGGCTTAACCTAAGCAATGTGTTGGTATGTCCAGGCACTATCTGTGTGCTAAAGAGGCCTAAATCTAACAGATCTATCTTCTCAACCTCACTTATGGTCACCTACTCTGGGTCGTGACCAAAAACTTTGGGTAGTCACCAAAACGACAAGGCAGCAGATGCAATTGTAGGATGTCTATACTCACTCTTAAGAGATCGGTTGAGGTGCTCAGTCACCCAGAAGAGAAGTAGAACCGCAGCTCGACATTGAGAGGCACTCTGGCATCTGCATTGGGCGCCTCCCTGGGGAGTTCTTCCTGGCATGTCCAATCAGTAGGAGGCCTCGGGGAAGTTAGGACACGCTAAAGGTGTTCTTTGTGGAACATCTGGACATTTCAACTTAGTCCACTTCCCTCCACAACCCAGGGAATGGATGGGTCGATGCCAGGACCTTTCCTCTGAAATGTTGGAAGATCACTTTGGAATGTAACAAGGTTACAAGGTAAAGAGTTTTGAAGAAATGCAGTGAAAATAAGGGCACCTGTGGAATACCCAGTGAAGAAAGGGAGGCGAAGGGAAGATGCGTTGATCTTCTCTGGCAAGATAGTTTGATCATTAATCTTACTATAACTGACAGTCATCTCTTACCTTGGATGTGCGGGGCAAAGTGAGATGTGATTGAGCTCTCAGTGAGCTCACAGTCATTAGGTGAGCTTTAATGTCACGCTTGCAGTCACCTGAGCCTCGCACAGCAAGACTCGCGCCGTCACGCCTCGCCTCTCATCACTTAGCAGAGGGGTGCAAATTTGTTATCACCCAGGTGTTAATGAACTGCGGGCTCGTGTGGGCCTAATGATTGTGTGCTTCCACAGAGAGAAAGTACATGGTAATATGTGGTGCTAGTTATGTCCATGGTTTTTAGAAGGCATCATCTCTCATTTCTTACCATGAAGTTGCCAAACGTGACGTGTTCTTTGTCTTTCGAGAACAGAGTTTTGAGTCCCCGTTACTGGATTCCGACCAAAGTGATTCAATGTGCAGCAGCCAAAAGACAAAGGCAGCACACAGCCCTCCACTGTGTGTGAAGGTGTGGGTGGTTTTTCAGATCACTAATTGTACAGGCCACCGGAGGACGAGAGATCCGAGTGGCAGCCTCTCTGCAAGACATAGCGAGGGAGGAGGGGAAGAGGGACGGACCCTCACTCTTGCCTTCTCTTCCACCTGTTCTTCACCCAAATTGGCAGCTGGCAGGCAAATGAATGCGGTGCGAAGTGAGCCCACTGAAGTGTAGGGGTCCTGCTGTTCGGGCAACAAAGGAACTCCGTGTGAGACATCTGCTGTTCAGTTATCAGAATACATTTAGTCACGTGCCTCCGTTTCCCCTAGCTCATTGACCCCCGGCCGTCCGACATCCACATCCTTTCTTTCGGCCTACTTCTCTCCTTTGGCTCCGTCTCTCACTTGCCCAAGCAATCACGTTCTTCCATTTGGCACGTTTATTTAAACAGCGCAAGGGCTGGCGTTTAACCCCGAAGGGTTTCCCAACGCTTGAAACCTGTGCGAAAGACCACAAGCCACCCGAGGAAGCGGCGTCTTTATGAGGCACATTCCCTCAAGCAACAAAAAAGGAAATTGAGCTTATACACCATGATTAATTAACCCTAATGAATGCAATTGTGGTGCGCCACGCTCACTTGGGCTGCAGCCAGATGGTCACTAGTTTCTCATTTTGCAGCTTTTCTGCTGCACAGTACTGGATCGACTCTACTCACCCCGTTCGTATTGCGGGGAACCGCAAACCCCATGCGGTATTGATTTCCCAGTGCGTTGTCCATCCATCCATCCATTTTCTTGACCGCTTATTCCTCACAAGGGTCGCGGGGGCTGCTGGCGCCTATCTCAGCTGGCTCTGGGCAGTAGGCGGGGGACACCCTGGACTGGTTGCCAACCAATCGCAGGGCACACAGAGACGAACAACCATACACACTCACACGCACACCTAGGGACAATTCGGAGCGCCCAATTAACCTGCCATGCATGTCTTTGGAATGTGGGAGGAGACCGGAGTACCGGAGAAGACCCACGCGGGCACGGGGAGAACATGCAAACTCCACCCAGGAGGGTCCGAGCCTGGACTCGAACCGGAGACCTCAGAACTGGGAAGCGGACGTGCTAACCACTCGACTACCGTGCCGCCCCCCAGTGCGTTGTATTGACTTGTATTTATTTAAACGTTATTCACACACACATATTTATTAAGTGTTAGTGAAAGACTACGGTGGATTCCGACTTACTTACAAATTTGGACCCTCATTTGACAGGGTCTATAACTCAGTCAGTCCTGCTTTCATATCTCGGTTGAGGCTACAACAACTCGTCCAGCATTTGGTGTCAGACATGAGATGGTTAGCTTAGCTACAATGCTAGCAAGGGGTCCTCATTTTACGGTGTTCCCCAACATACAAAGTTTTGAGGATGCAACAAACTAATTTGTCCAGTGGCGTAAGACTACTTCATCACGGTCAGTTACCACCATTAATCACCTAGCTGTTTTTCACTTGATTATTTTTCATATATGGCCAGGAAGTGTTTTTTCCACCAAATATTTATTGTAATTAGGATTTATAAGCGCATTAGCCATACGTTGAGTGATAGACTACGGCGTATTCCAACTTGCAAAAAACTTTGGGTCACATTGCTTTAGTAGGAACAGAAGGACCTCAGTCGTAAATCAAGGACTTCCTGTATTTAGCTCTCACTGGTAAAGAGACCAAGAAGATGTGGCAATGTAAAATCTGCTCAACCAATGAGCAATAGCACTACTTTGCGTGTCACCCACATGGTTGCAAGTCACACACACGATCTGACCAGATATGAGCGATAATATCACATAGTAGTTGGTTTTACCAAAGCACCATAAATCTTTTAATACCTCTCAAACGGGTTATCTGAGGATATCACATTTGTTACCGATCATCCCATGAAGCCTTGTACAGATCCCCATGGCAAAGTGACAGTCCAAAAACAGAACCAGTGGTGACATGATCTGCAGAGTAGACTTCCTGCCCGAGCTCACTCTATCACCGTTTACTTTCACATTTGATGCCCGTAAAGTGTGTCATCTGGTTTGCACGCTCCTCACTCGGCACCGCGTCCTCCAACATCTCCCAGTGGCGCACGCTTGCAGGAAGGTTGTACATCCAGGAAGGGACAATACACCCCCCCCCCAACCACTCGTGTACTGCGTGTAAACTAGATGACTTCCTCCAGGCAGGTGGCACATATCCAGATGTTCTCTCAATTTCCTCCACGCGTGCATGTCTGCTTATATGTATGCGCTCACGTATCGCTCGACGCACCCCCCGAGCTGGTGACCTCTCGGCTCTCCCCAACAACATCACCACTGGAGCACTTTACACCATAATGACTTGTATCGCCCCAGGCCCTGCCACATCTGTGTTCTCCCTTCCTCCATCTCTGTCTCACCGCCTTGTTCACTCTCTTTTTGACGCTCTACTTTCACGTTTTCTCATGTGTGCCATCACTCTTGAGCAGGTGCTTCCCTCTTGTTCCACAGCACAGCTACAATAAAAACATACTGTACAACCTGCTTTGCGAGGACTTGGGGACAGTATTCCCAAACTGCAATATGTATACCCAAGGGGGTAAGGCAGTGAACCTCTCTCTGTTACGTTCTGAGGTTGGATCCCAAAAGTGCAGACACAAATAAGATTTAACTCTTTATTCACATAACATCGAGAGGCGTAGAACAAACTTAACTAGACGAGAAACAACGAGAATGCATCGAGAATCACGAGACGCCATGCCCCCTCGGGCTGTGGAGATGCACCGAGGAACAGAGGTAATAATCCGACAAACACACACTTCTCGGTTTGGCATAGACAGTCCATTGATCGGATTGGCTGTGGCTAGACATGTGGGTAACAGGACTGACATGGAATTATCTGATTGGCTGTTGACCAAGTAAAGGGATTAAAGATTCTTGACATCACATAGCTTCTGACATCACATAGTGTTTTTCTAGTTGAAACCAATTACATCAGTTAAAAACAGACACTTGACCTCACGGTCATGACCCAAACTTAACCCAGGCATGAGCCAGTCATGACAGTAACGTCAAAGGGGCGGACCCCTAGGTTTAAACATAACCCTCACATGACCCTAGTCATGACAGTAGAGTAATGGCAGTCGGGTATGATGATTTCCGCCCACATGGGATTTTTTATTTATTTGTTTATTTATTTATTTATTTTAACAATATAAGAAGTTGATATAAGAGCATTTCCTCTAAAATAAATAAATAAAATCCACTTAGCTCATCATCTTCTGTGACGGATAACCGACATTATCAATTTCCACTGCAACATGTTAAGGTTAATTTGCATGGAATTAAATATGATGCCTACTTTTGCTAGAAGTTCTTGTGACTTGTTTATTATTTGTATGGTGCATGCAGGTGAGAGCGGGTGCAGTACACCCACTCCGTGTGCTTGGTTGAACTTGCAGGGATTCCCACACCAAATTCCATCCAAGAGGTGTGCAAAACTAAAAGTGTGTGGTAGAGTCTGGAACAACGATTACCATTCACATTGTTGGTGATTTGTTTTCATAGTATAACATATCATAATACAACATTTCAGCATTCATAGCAATCACGTTTTAGTATAATTATGCAATTAATAAGCATTATGCCTTTACTGGTTGTAAAAGTGTTTTTTTTTCTTCTTGTTTTGTTTTGTTTTGTGCACAATAGAGACTGTCAGGATGTTTAAGGAGGAAGCTGTTTTCAATGGTAGAGTAAAGGCACTTTTCACAGTTGACGTCTTTCCCCGAATGAACACTTTACAGTACAATTGTACAAAACAAATTACATATGGCACTTTATATGTCACTTGCTTTTCAAATCTGAAAATCAACTTTGTGTCAGCTTTACAGATGCCACCTCTGCTCTGCAAGAGGAGTGTCTACATGGTTTTTATCAGATATTAGCAGAAAGTTAATTACCCCCACTTTTGTGGCACAACCATTATTTTTTCCTGAGGCTTAAAAAAATAAAAATCTATTTGAGGTGTGTCATGTTTTTTTTTTTTTTTCAAGCCCAGTGAGCAATTAACTGTGGCACAATGACAATTATCATGTATTGCACCCTATCAAAATGCATGCTCATCTGAGATTGTACTTATTCAGAATTTACGACTTGGCAACCCTGAAATTTCTAGATTTACACACATACACACTCATATGCACACTTATCTGGACAGCCACATGCACCCCCACACACACCCCGCCACACACAGTGTCTTGTTTTCAGGTTCATTAAGTCCCAGTGTTAGCCAGAGTGGCTGACAGGATGAGGAACAGTGCAGAAATCTGCCCCTGCAGGTATCCATTCACATTATCATTTGGAGAAAGCCTTTTCTCTCCATCTCGTCAATGCCCTTGTTGCGGCTCAGGGCGAGGGGTTGGGGGGTTTGGGGGGTTGGCACTAATTAGAGAGACAAGGAGCGCTTGGAAATAAGTCCATTACACCCTTGCAGACCCAAAAGCTGCAAGTACCTGGAATATCTGCTAATAACCAGCATCCACTTCCTCTTGTGCTGAGGGCATTTTTTTTTATTATTATTTTTTATTTTATTTTTTACAACGGAGCGAACGCGATGTAAGAAATGGAGGGCTGAATCTGTCAATGACTATATATAAAAGGCTTTTTGGAAATTATCTTTCAATTAAGAACGATGTGTGCGAACTCTGCAAGTTGACTCTTGATTATTTCTGGCTTGAATGTGTGTCTGTAAAGTTTCTTACAAACAAAATGCATTGCTGTTTTTGGACCGTGAAGCGTGGACAGAAAGACGGAAGCCTCAATATTGAGGTCTAGAGAAAAACTACCCACACAGACCAGAACCTAGTGGAACACAGAGTTCAACGTAAACATGGTGAAGCTGCATTTAGCTGTTATGCTGCACACAAATGGAAGACGCTGCCAATAGAAAAGTCATGCAGGTTAAAAACTTTGCTTTTTTTTTCTTATACTTATGATTAAGGTCTTTTAAACATTTTTAAATAATGTTTTTTTTCTTTTCATTATTTTAGAAATCTACTCTTATTTCTTGGCTTTATTCTAAATGTTTGCTGTTAACGTGTTTTAACATTGTCACTGTATGTTCTTTTAATATTTTTTCTGCTTTGCTTTTGAATATTGAAGACAAAAACAAAGCACATTTTTTGCTACGCTGTAATTATAGATTAGTAGAGTTAGCCAGTTTTTTTAAATGTAAAAACATAATTTTATTTTAGCTATTAATTTTGTAGTGATTTTGTCCATTTTCAAAAACTATAATAACCTTTTTTTGGTATGCAGGATGGTGGGAACATGCAAAGTTTGCATTAGCAGGGGTGGAGCATGAGACACGCCCACCACCTCAAAATAGGCTCAGTTCAGCAAGCCAAAAACAGAGGGTGCAAAGTGGATTGGAAATGAAGGATCCTTCGGATATTTTGACAAAAGCATATCGCAGAACACTGGCAAAATGTGTCTTTTGAAGAAATGTAACCGTACGAGTACGTTATTTACAGTATCACGTCATATCCATTAAATGACGTGTTCGTTTCGGACGGCGGCCGGGTCGGGCCGATGGTGCGGCTGGCAGAATTTACGAGCGTTGATTTAACTGCCGGATAGGGTCCTCTTGTGAAACACGAGCCAGTTCCAGCATTTAACCTCGCCATACTAATTTATGCGCCGTGGCATAAGGTACTTCATCATCTGCTCTTTGGGGAGAGACGCTCATCTCATTAGGCGGGATTTAATGAAATGCGAGGATGCACTTGGTAAAAAAAAAAAAAAAAAAAAAGTCAGTGTAAATCCTGCCCTCTACCAGGCCTGAAGAGAGTACAGTTGAGTGTCGGTGAACTCCATAAAAGTGCAAAAAGCTCATTAAGCAGCGACTCGAGACCACGTGCAAACAAGTTAATTCATCACAATGCTTCACGTGGAATATTTACTAGCCTGTGCGCCGTAACGGATGACATCCCGCGAGTGGTTTCCCTTTTGATGTTGCTGTATTTGTGGTGACATGAATCGTCTTGCGCATCTTAACTAGCCACCCCGACAATAGCCAGAAGCTAACTCGGATGTATTAAAGCCTTTTGAATGCACTTAGATCAGAATGAGGGCAGAGTGTCGACTCTTCTTGGCACAGGAGGAACAAACGTTGTCGTCATCGACATTAACGTTGTAATTTGCATAAAATTAGTTACATACTGGTGTGGTCATCTAATTTGCTCAGAGCAAACGTGAGGAGATGATTCATACGTGCGCTGCCAGGGAGTCCGCTTCCCGCTCTTCTCTTCCAAACACTGCAAGTACACATCATGGAAAATATAAATATAATAAAATAGAACAATAAAAACAGCCTTTATTAACACAATGATACACAAGCACATTATTATTAACTCATTTACTCCCAAAGACGTATTTATACGTTTTTTTTTTGTTTTTATGTTTTTTTTATGCTAGAGCATACAGAAGGCTTTGATGCAGCCTCTGAACTGAAGAGAACGCTTAAATCCAAGGTAGTTATTGCAAAAACGGCCAGCAGGTGGCAGCAGAGTATAAGAGATCAACTGGGGCCATGTTGCAAAAAGCTCTTTTCCCCACTGTTTTAAACAGATTTGTGAATAATGATTAAACTTAGCTATATTCCAATGCTAATTGCTGCAAAACGGAAACATAAAAATATACTTTTTTTTTCTAATGAAATAAGAGATGCTAAACCTTCCTTCGGTAGGTTCCATGTTTTTATAACAAATAGAACACAATATTCGGTGGGCCTTGCAAAATCAGTCAAAATCCAGTAAAACAGCTGGGAGTGAATGAGTTAATATTTTACAACAGTCACTGGGAAACCAACATGTGACACAATATCTATTCGGGCAGTACTTTCTTTAAAACTACTCCAGGAACTTCTTTGCAGATGTCATGCCAGCTATGTTTGAATTCATCACTAGTCATATGAAAGGAACATCAACCAATCGACGCCACCCGTCAGCGATGCGGGTTTGCATGATAGACAACGAGGCACTCCTGGACGAGTCACAAAGGCTTAATGCAAGGAACAGGGCTGGCCAGAACAGGTGGAAACGAACACTAAACAAGAAGACAAGAGGATGCAGGAGAAGCAGCCATCCCTTGAAAGAAAATGAAATCTATTCGGAACAATCAATGCATAAGTCCACAAAAACATAAATCACGATCACGGTTGACCTAAGCTGTCATCGCATCATCTGCCTAAACACCACCGGTTTTGCCGCTAATGACCGAAAGTGCAAAAATCGTAGTCCTATTCGCAGCACCAATTTTGAAAAATTCACTTTTTTTGTGTGTGTGGGTGACATTATTATTATTTCCTGTGATTTCTAAGGGCAAATCGTCCAGAATGATTGCAATTAGAAATGTGAAAATTCAGTGGGGGAAAAAAAGAAATGGCTGTCGGGGAGCATTTGAAGGGTGAGGGTGAAAAGCGACTGAAAGGCTGTAATTATCGGAAATAGTCTGATAATGTGTATTATCATGCCATTAAATGTAAATGAGATGGAGCTAAAAGGCCCGATGTGGGCGACTTGTGGTTTGCTGTAGGGTAGAAAAAAAAAAAATGAGAGATTGAAATAAAACATGGATTTGAATAATATAATTGTCAAGGCTTTGTTCATTTGTAGGAATATAAACATTAAGGAAGTCGTGGCTGATAAAAATGTGTAAACAGATTGTGCAAGTTAGCAAAAGCTTTGAGGATGCAGCAGGAAGGTGGGAGCGGTCCTGATGCTTTCTGAATTGTTTTCTCTGTGTGCGTGCGTGTTGCCGAGCTAGCATCATTCCACTCCAGCTGCTTAATAAGGCCGTCTGGAGGAGCGAGCACCACCTACCCCCCCCCCCCCCCCCTTCCTTCTAAGAAACATTACGCTGAATATTAATGTGCCGGTCCGAGACGTATGCCATTAAGTTTGGCTGCCCATTTCTCTCTGCCCTTTTCCAACCACTGTACAGGAGTTAATGACTCGTGGGTACACAAAAGAAGCATGGGGAGATAGAGAGACGGAGAAAGGTAGAAATTGGGTGCTGAGGTGGGTGGCTATTTTTCTAAAATGGAGGCATGAACGTGGGCAGGAGTGTAGCTCGTCACGTGTGGACAAAGAATAAATCGAATTCAAGATGCAAGGAGCATTGAAGGGGCTATGCTTTTGATGCCATGCTCTGGCAAAAAAAAAAAAAAAAAGCTTCCACACTTCCAACTGGATACAACTATAATTAGAAAATTCCTCCAATATGGCGACTTTAAACTAAAATAGCCGACTTACAAGTCCAATTTAATATACGAGTACTGAAGAAGTTTTCTTTCGCACATGCTCGCTAAGAGTGCCTTGTCAGCTGGTGAAAATGGTGTGGCAGGCTAACTGGAGCGCCCAAAAAAAGCCGATTCATTTGTCAGAATGATAATAACAACTTCTACTACTCTAGTCTTAATCAGGTGGAAACTCGTGATAGGCATTACAGTTCTTTTAGGTGAACTGAATCACTAGAATCAGTTAATTTAAAAGAACCGTTCAAAAGATCCGTTCGGGAAATGGAGGTAACACGTTCACCCACTGACTCGTTCACTTACTGATCCGTTCGTGAACCGGAAATGGCAACACACTCATTCACTGAATCGTTCCTGAACCGGAAATGGCAACACGTTCACCTACTGACTCGTTCACTCACTGATCCGTTCACGTCTTCGCGAACGGGAAGCTTCCTCAGTGACTCATTCCTGAACACCAATAGTGAGGCTGCATGTGTAGTAAAATCCCGCCCACGTCTGATGCTAGCTTCTGATTGGTCGTTCGCGAAGACTGACGGCATGAGCGTGGCTGCTCTCAAATGAACTGAGAAGAGAACGAATCACTTCAAGAAGTGATTCGTTCACTCACATTCACTGAAAAGATTCGTTCTAAAGAACGAATCGGTCGGGACCGACACAACACTAGTGGAAACCTGTCTAAAAACAGTTAACTTGACTTCAAACAAAACCTGTTGCAGCAAGCGCAGTCACCAGAGCTAGCATTAGCATCAACCGATTTAGCATTAGCAAAGCTCGTTTGTTTGGCTCAAAGACGACGATATGGTGGTACCATGAGGCCAAAAATCACACAATTGTTTATTTCCACGTTTGTATTTCAGAAATATGGCATTAGCTGTGATGTATTAATTCAATTAATTTTATCCTAAAATATAAATATGCCCACCACACGCTTACACTTACAAAGTAGTTTATTCAAGTATACTTTTTTATATACTAAAACAGAGGCAGTTTACTTGCTAAATACTGTATTTTACACACTTCACAAAAGTATGCTTATGTATCCTTGTCTTGTACTGAAAAGTGTACAGAAAAGTCTCCGATAAAATCTATACATATGGAAGCTTAAAGTATACTGACTACTTCTGCAAAATATACAAAAAATATAAGGCTATGAATACATAATACTAAAACTTACATGAAAGCATAAATTATTTTCTCTATTTCTTTATGCAACAAAGTGCTAATATTTATCCTAGTCAACCTTTGCCCGATTACAGAAAAAGAAAATGTTATTGATGCATACTTACATTCAAAGAAGAAGAACAAAAATGTTTTGCTTGTTTTTTTTTGTTTGTTTGTTTTTTAACTATTACTGATTTTGCTTTAACAGGCGGCGAAATGCGATTGGACTCGACAATCATAAATAAATTAGACCTGATATTGATACCAACTGGCTGCTGGTGTTCTTCTTAATATAATAATATAATATACTAGTATTTTTATTTTAATTGAATCACAGACCACTGAGCACGACTGTCAAAAAAGAATATAGTTATACAAAGAGAGGAGACAGGCACAAAATTTTACAGCTATTATACACATGACATTTTTGATTGGAATTCACATCGACTGTATGAAATTAGTCTCATAAATGTGATGTTTCAAAACAAGATTAAGAACCTTCCTTTATACCGTATCAAATGCCGTTAAAGAAGCTACCACTTGGAGGTATAATGGTCAGGGGTCTCAAAACTTTTGTCCACATAAAGTAATAAAATATTTTGAACATGGTTATTTCTTCCAGCTCAGCAGACTCTTTTTTTTTTTTTTTTTTTTTTTTTGGAACACTAAGACAGGAGCGCACTTATTACTCCCGAGCGGCACGCATGCAGTTGCAGCCTCAGCAAACGTGAGCCGTTAAGACATAATTTGCAGCGAATAGCCAGAGGAGGGGCCGCTTTTTGATATGCAGAAGAGCTGACCTCCCGGACCGCCACTTTAATTGGGTTTTTAATTTTCCGGCCCATCTGACGGTATCAGACGCGCGCTTCGCCCACCGTGACGAGAGGAGACCGACGGGAAGCGGAGGGGTGGGGGGGGGGAGAAAAGCGAAGGGGAGTCCGGAGGCGGGAAGGAGGGCTTGGGATGGAAATTTGCCATGAAGAGTGAGGAGTGTGGCATTGTACGCCAGTGAAGGCCGTTGACGGGATGCCACCCTCGGAGACGGGGAGTAAAAGTGCAGGCTGTCGCACACAAAAGGCCCAAGTTGAACACTTGAGGGGCAGCGCTCGTGCACGGGCTGCTGAAAAGATGCTTGTGGGATATGCTCGAAAGCAACGGGCCATTTGGACAGAGCACGACGAGCTAAGAACGGATTTTTCTTTCATTTGTTTAATGTGTCATTTCATATGTTACAGAAATGAAAGATTTTGTGAACAGTGAAGTTATTCATTAAGGGATCAATATCTGATCCAAAAAGCCATTCTCAGATTCGGCACACATTTAGACAGGTGACTTGAGCTCGGCCATTATATTTCTGTGACTCTTCTATTTGCTATGGGATTCTTTATCTTTGCACTCTTTGCACATATACTAGTTGAATCCAGTTAAGACCACACAAACTGTCACATGAGCTACGTAATCACCCATCATCTGGGAGGGGATTAGATCTTCTTCCCCATCCGGCAGGGAAAGGCTCAACAGCTATGTAATCAATATGTTTGGCATCTAGAAATAGTTCAACTCATAATATCGATTCGGCCTTCCGAGAGTCACTGTTAGCCTACTGAGCATTAAAGCTGTTGAAAGTTGTCTCAGAACTTTCCACATGGTGCCATTACCCGGATACAATGGAAACGCAGCCAATTAGGGCTGTGCAATTAATCAAAATTTTATCATAATTTCAATTATTATACTCCACAATTACAAAATCAACATAAATCGTCAAAAACAGATTATTAAGACTAATTTTGAGTTATTTAAATGTATACATTTGCACCTTTTTTACATTTTAAAATAACTAGTGTAATAAATTTTGCTTCATCCAAAAGGAACATGCAGAATTAGTGTTTCAAAGAATTTAATTTGTATTAATATTTTTTACGTATAAACATTTTCTTGTTTTGTACCAAAAAAGTAAATAACCGTCCTAATCGTGATTTCAATTATAATCGTGATTAATATTTTCTTCATAATCAAGCACAGTCAATAATAAAATAATAATGACAAGAATAATACTTCTGGTAGTACCTATGTGCTCAGTTTTGAACTCATTTACTCCCCAAAACGTATAAATACGTTCTATTTTAAATATTACCAGGCTCCCAAAGATGTATTTATACGTTTTGGCTTTGATGCAGCCTCTGAACTAAAGAGAATGCTTGAAGCAACGGTAGTTATTACTAAAGCGGCCAGCAGATGGCAGCAGAGTATAAGAGATCAAAAAGTTCTTTTCCCCATAGTTTTTTTTTAAATAGATTTGTAAATAATGATGAAACTTAACCATATTTTAATGCTAATTGATGCAAAATGGAAAAAGATAGAAATATACTTTTTTTCCTGATGAAGGAAGAGGCTCTAATCTTTCTTTAGGTAGATTCCATGTTTTTATAGCAATAAGACACAATATTCTATGGGTCTTGCAAAATCAGTCAAAATCCAGTAAAATAGCGCAAATGTCCTGGGAGTGAATGAGTTAAGCAGGTCAACTAGAAAAATAAATTTTGTGCCATTGAATATAACCTGCATGCGTTCACAAGTGTGGCGCCAGATCTTCACTCACGACTATCACACGTATCACGCGCACCAGTCCATCCGGACCGCCTCACCGTTTTCGGACGACGGGGATTTCTTTCTCCAACTGCGTGTTTGTTCAATTGGCGAGAGACCACACAAAGAGTTTCAGGCCCCGCTAATCTCCTATGCAAACAAGACAGCAATTACACAGGCAAAGATAACGAGGGGACGTTTTCATTCGCAGTGACAGTACAAGCGGATCGGGGGTGTCGGGCGAGAAGCGAAGATGAAGAAAGACGGAGGAAGAGGAAGGAGGGGGGGGTGAGGGTTCACCTGCCTGTCAGCATCCACTCGGGCCACTGTGATGCGCACACACACGCACAGTTGTCACTACGAATGGACGGGCTTATCTGTCGGGCTACAGGAAGGGCTGAAGCAGGAGAAGGATCTCACCACTATTGACAAACTGACATATTTAGACATCATTCAATTAAGGGACAGCACGTTGTAGTAGTGGTTGACACGTCTGCCTCACAGTTAGGAAGTTCAAGGTCGGAATTTCTCTTGTGGAGTTTGCATGTGCTCCAACTTCCTCCTACATTCCACACATATGCATCTTAGGTTCTTTGAAGATGAAAGTCAAAGTAGCCGGTTGGGAAAATGAGACGATTCAAATGTGCGCCAGAAATGTGAATGAAACCGGTGGGCAGTCGCATCACTCAGAATGAAGTCGGCTCCATGACGGGCATGAGACAAATGTAGCGATTCTTCACGAGCGGGTTGTCGAGATTGAGAGCGATGTGACTTTCCGCGGCACGGCCGACATACATCAAACTTAAGTCGTTTAAAAAAGAAAAAAAGCGAGGACTTCTTCACCTTTGCCACTGAAATTTCATGCTCGTTCAGGCTCAATAAGGTCAGATCGCAAAAAAAAATTCAAGTGACACAAACTCATGGATTGTTGTGTAAGTGTAAGTGCTGTGAAAGTTTGCTCACCTATGTAACTTCCGTATACACTTACGTGATTGTCGAACTTTTAAAAGTATCACCAGAACGCCCAACATTAAAATACAGTAGCGTAGTACTCAACAACACAGAGGTTTTAGTCACATAGAATATTAATACTCTGCTTAAAAAAAAAGATTAATAATTCAATTGCAGTATATTGTGTAAGTTTAAATAATTTTTTTAACTAAATAAATGTTTTTTTTTAACAATTCTAAAAGATTAAATGCAAATGTACTTAAAACTTAAATACAACTGAACTCTCCTTAACTCATTCACTCCCAGGACATTTTCGCTATTTTACTGGATTTTGACTGAATTTGCAAGGCCCATAGAACATAGTCTTATTGCTATAAAAACATGGAATCTACCTGAAGAAAGATTAGAGCCTCTTCTTTCATCAGGAAAAAAAATATATATATATTTCTATCTTTTTCCATTTTGCATCAATTAGCATTAAAATATGGTTGAGTTTCATTATTATTTACAAATCTGTTTAAAACTATGGGGAAAAGAGCTTTTTGATCTCTTATACTCTGCTGCCATCTGCTGGCCGCTTTTGTAATAACTACCATTGCTTCAAGCATTCTCTTCAGTTCAGAGGCTGCATCAAAGCCAAAACGTATAAATACATCTTTGGGAGCATGGTAATATTTAAAATAGAACGTATTTATACGTTTTTGGGAGTAAATGAGTTAACAAATATACTGCACTGAATTTAAAAAGATATTTTACTTTTGTGCATTATCCTATTTTTTTAATGTAACTGCAAAATAGTTTTGTACAACTTGAGCCAGCTATTTTCCCCCAATTATTTGATCAGGTTCCGACTTGAGTAAAAATTCAGCAAGCAACATTATCATCTCTCCTATGTAGCCTGTTGTGAAGATGCATATCGTTGTAGCTAGTAAAAACTCATTATTGTAAAAATGGCCACACAAAATACAGCAGCATACATTTCCAAACATTGTTTGTCTTGGATTCCAACCTTAGCAGTAACATTGACATCACTACTCCAATGCTATCACCCGGTGTGAATATGCATATACAGTAGAACCTCGATTTAATAATTGGGGGAAAGTGGGGGAAAGTTCATCAAAGTTGTTTTTTGTGGCCTAAAAACACCCAATACGGTACAAAAAAGTAGTAAACAAAGTACCTTTTTTTTGTCTAAAAATACCCAGTACAGTATCAAATTATTTTTAAATAAATGCACCAAAAGTTTTAAACTGTTTGAAAAGTTTTAAAGATTTTTTCAAAACTTACCTCGTTCACCTCTAGTTACAGTAAAAAAAAAAAAAAAAAAAAAAAAAAAAACATGTTCGAGAAACATGCACACAACTAGCATCTGAGTAAAAAATAAAAAAATAGACGTAGGTCAATACGACACACTCCTTTGAGCTGTGTGTTTATGCTAATGCTAAGCTAATGTTAATACGTTCCCATCACCGTTGATGGGATAGTCGCCCCTACCAACATGGCCACCATGGATTGCTTTTTATGGGAACACTGCCACAGCAAACATGGCCACCCTACTGGCGCGTTTTGGCCTGCTCTAGTCTACTGTAAGTTTATCTATGGTGAAGCCAGAGCACCATTTGGCTAATTCTAGATTAGCTAGCCTGGAGAGGACTGGACACTGTTTTCTGTCCGTTGAATCCATAGTCCGTCAACTTAAGTGGAGGTTCTGTTCCACTGTCGTTACTTCTGGTGAGAACATGCTCATACATATATATTTTTTAGAAAGTTTGAACCAAAATCTTGCTAATTTCATGTGGAATTGCGCACACATTACAGTAGCGAAAATCTCATGAGAGACTTTTCTAATCGTGGCAAATGCTAGCAGCTAGCGCAACAAAGGCGGCAGTGTGTATGAACAAATGGGAACCTGCAAAGTAATTATTACATTCAATATTAATTTAATTACAGCGTTTGTGCAATACAGTTATTCAGGAGGTTTTTTTTCTTTTTTTTTTTTTTAAATAAATGAGCTGAGTGCGGATGTTGGGCAGTCACAGGGGAGAACCGGAATCATTCGCCTTGAGAGAACTGGGATTTTCACATTTAAATTACAAGGCGGCTCTCATCAAATGTGAGACTGTTTTTTTTTTTTCTTTTCTGTTCCTGGTGGCCATGCTTTGCATTTGGCTGATGAGAGAAGCAGTGAGACGGTGTGGCTGTCAGCACGATGGCTCCATCCAAATAAGAATAAGAATATTAATCATCTCTCCTGGGCCCTCTTCTCTCGCTCGCCCGCTCTCTCTCTCTAGTGAAGCCAGTAATGTAATTGCAGTTGTTTTCTATATAATCACGAGCCGGATAGAGCTGCTGCCATTACAGACGCTCGACAAGGGAGCTTTTGTTTGGATCTTTTGATTTGGAAGTCAGGTTCTTTTTTTTTTTTTTTTTTTTCTTCTTTTTTTTTATCTGCTGTGTTGAACACAAAAGCAAGTTTGATTGGCGGCGGAGTTTGCATCGTTTTTTTTCTTCTTCTTCCACCCTCGCTCGCTCGCTGTGTCATGTAAATTGTTATTGTGTTTTACCTCAAGTTGCCCGAGAAGTTTGTCAGACGAATTAATCCGCATCGGCATTCTTTCGTCTTTTCATTCGCATGCTCATCTGGTACACGTGTGTTTGTCCTGGATGCTCAGTAGAACGTGGTTAAGTCAAATTAAGTTGAAGGCATTGGGAAAATTTAAATCAGTAGTCAATTGATGATCACATCCGTTAACAATACGATGACAATTATATATTTAAAAACAAAATCAGTGAGATTATGTAACTTTCCTAACAAGTCAAACAAGTTCAGTACTCTCTGTTGTCCCATCCATCCTGTGTCAAAAAGATGTCTACTTGAAATTCAAAATTCACTCATTTGGAAAAACTAACCCCCAAAAGTTGGTAAATTTACTTCAAATTATGCTACATTATTTTTGTGTGAGTAAGATTCGTACCATCTTAAGTCATACAAGTATAAAAAGTTAACGTCTTAACGTTTTTGTTTTTCTTCTTCTTAATCTTATGTTAATCGTTCATCAGTGCATTCATCTTGCCACACCCACATTGACATGGATAAGAAAATTCAGTTTTGAAGCGAAAAAAAAAATCCAAACATTTTAGATAGTATAGTTTTTGCAATGTAACATTTCATTAAACCATTTGGAATGTTAGCAAAGTAATATAGTAAACATCTTACCAAGCATCCATTACGTTGTATTTTATTTGTCATAATGCTCACAAAGTAACATTTGAATCTTAACAAGTCATACAAATGTAAAAATGAGATACCCATTGTTCATCACCACATTCGTCACACAAATATTATTTGACAAATTCGTGATGTTCATATACTTTAACAGAACTAAAAAATTGATACATTGCAACATTGCAATAGTTTTTTTTTTTAAATCCAACTAATTTCCTATGTGGCCCTGTGTTGTCATCTCAAAAACTTTATTATGTGTACGGTTAAATTTGGAAGTAATGTGTTCATAAATAAACTTAATGACTGTATTTTGGGACAAGTTAGAAGTCATGCTAAAAAAATTTATCAACTGGCTGTAAATTCCATCGTGATGTTACATTGACTCGGGTCAATTAGTAGAACACAAAGTTCACAACAAACAAGGTGAGGCAGCATTTTGTTGTTATGCTGCATGCACATGGTATAAGCTGCCAACAGAAATGAAGTAAGTCTCAAGTGTAAATGCTTTTTAGATGCAGGTTAAAAACTTTTTAAAAAACAAGTTTAAAACAATTTCACTGTTTGGCCCTATAGTCATTTTAGAAACTTACTTTGATTATTATTATTTTTTTGTCTTCTGTTAATGTGTTTAATGTCAGTGTTTTTTTTTTCTGCTTCTGAATGTCATTTGCTTTTTTTAAATGCTTTTAAGTATACTGTCTTTGCTTCCACCAGTTCAGGGTGTACCCCGCCTACTGCCCGAAGCCAGCTGGGATAGGCTCCAGCATCCCCGCGACCCGGTTAAGAAAATGGATGGATGGATGTCTTTGCTTCCACCTTGCCTGACAAAACAATCACCCTGACCATTTTCCATTCAAACAACCACCGCTATCTCATTCAGTGTTCTAATTTGCCACTAGCCTTCTATTAGCATGTCTCACTCTCCCACCACCAGTTTTTTTTTTTTTTTTAACGTATTCACACTTTTTAATAAAGCAGGACGCCTCAGGACGTCACGGGGATGGACAGCTGCGCTGGTGTCGAGGTGAAAATCAACCCCAGGACATGTCAAAGAGTGAGACTTGCGGGCCTAAAATTAGACGGGGAAATATGGCCGTCAAGCGTGAGGGGAGGGGAGAAGAACGGAGGTGTTGGGAGAGGCGCGGCCCACCCTCGTCCACTTTCTGCAAATCAGCGCCCCGCCGTATGACTCGGGGTTGCGCCTCAGGAAGTAGCTTCCTGGAGTCAAAAGTGCAGCAGTATTTATATAATAACACGCTTTCATTCCAACGTGGCCATGCAACAAAGCCACGGGGAGGGATTATTTCCAAAAGGATGGCAATGAACACCATATGAAAGTCATTGAAGTGACAATTAGATGGACAGATAAAAACATAGCATGAATATTTTTGTCGAAAAAAGAAATTCAAACTGAAATACATGTTTTTTTCTTGCGACCTTATGTGACCCCTGCCACTCAAATTGTGCCATCACTCAGTCCACCTAAGTAGAACTAAAGCGATGGATCGTCACTGGATTTTGGCCCAAATCTTATGAACGGGAAAAGAACAGTCCTGGCCGTTTAGACTAATGCTTTCCAAAATGTGCAGGAGTGTTTAATGTGCCTGCAGTGTTTGCTCAGCGGGGGTCTCGCAAGGGGGCGAACCAAGATGGCTGTTCTGGGTCACCGGGGTTGCACCGGGTGATTTGACAAACCCTTTTTAGCAACGTCGGAACAGGCAGGCAACGTTGAGGCTTTGGCCGCACTCGCGCTTTTTGTTGTCCTATTATTCCGCTCGCTGATTGAGATAATAAGCGAGGCTTTCTCGCTTTACACCCGCCACCCCAACATTTTGCGTCTCCTTAAAATGTCCCGTTGTCCCAGTGTCACTCCTATTTGCATTTATCCTTGGTTTCTTTCACACAAGGTCATTTATGGATTTGAGATCACTACTTCGGCAGATGGACGTTTTGAAGGTTCAACAGAAGACAATGTTGGTCACATGGTACGAAAAGGCACATTCAGTTACCATAATACTCAGTTTTTCAAATGATCTTGTTATATATAATATATTTACAGTAGGGCTGGGCAATAAATCGAATTAATTCGATACATCGTCATTTTAAAAAATCGAATCGTTGAAAATTTGCTAAATTGTGAAATCGAATTTTGTCTTCTGGATGATTAAAAGCTGTTTTTCTCATGCTCTGTTACATCCAAATGCTTTTATGTGATGTAATTTTGTGTTAAAACTGATCTAGAATCAGTATACGTTACTGGTGTCTGAACATTTTGCACAGGTATTATTTTTGAATAAATGAAACCTTGAAGTAAACGTTTGTTGGATTTATTAGGTTAAAATCGATTAAAATCGTAATCGTCCTGAATGACTGCAAAAATCGAGATTTGATTTTTCGGTCATATCGCCCAGCCCTAATTTACAGTAAACCTTTGTTTTTGTGATTAGTCCGTTCCAAAAAGATTATACGAAAACCAAAGCAGGATCTACTCAGGATGCACCAAAATGAAAATTCTGCCCCGAAACCGAAAACTGAAAATGATGTTTGAGGATACGTAAAAGATGCTCAATACGAATTAGGTCTGGAGAGGTGCTTGGCCAGTTTCACTTTTAGTGTTATACTTACTCAATTGTATTGCCAGCATTTTAATCAATGATGGTGGTGTGTTGAGTTATTTTGACGGAACAGGAAATTTACACCGTTATACAAACTGTATATTAGCAACTTGACATTGTAGCGAAGTGTCACTACTTTAGTGTGGTCCCATAAAAAAAGATTCACCTTGATGTCACAATTTTGAAACTCCAATTACATTAGTGGTTAATTTAATTTCATCGTTGCTGAATATTAGTATGTCTAACTTGTTTGTACGACAAATCGTAATCTTAAAATGTTACATTAAAATATTACTACTTTGCTTTTACAAACGTAAGCATTACTATAAACATGTTGCTTCCTCATTACAAATTAGCATATGGCTCAGATGAACGTATCCCGTCATTAAAATGGACGCTCCTGTAAATCATCACATCTTCGAAAGCCATTTTGCCTCACGGTGCACACAAAAACGAGCCATTAGCCATATTTAAACAAAGTGACACGGACCTTCAGCCTAGACTACATATGCTGCAGGATTTAAATACAAGGTACTTTAGAGTTAAGTGGCATTGCAAACCTCGTGGCCCCCCCTCCGCTTGCAGCACCCCTGCAATGCTTGATTTATTTGCTTTTGTATAAATCCAAATAAGGAGATTTGAAGAGATCCAAAGTAAAGGGCACTTCAATCCACTAACACACTTATGGTATTGTGCAGTCTGGCCCACCGCTTGTGTGTTAAGATCTTCGTTTTGTTCAGCCACTTAATGCTATTTAGCCCCCGCTGAGGGGGTTATGTATTCATTGGTCGTTTGTTTGTTAGTTTGTTAACACATCATCTTAACTCATTCACTGCCATTGACGGAAAAAGAAGTCAAATTATGCATTTTTTTGCTGGTCTGGCAATGAATGTGTTAAAGATGTTATGTTCTGGGGTTGGATCCCAAAAACGCAGACACAAATAAGATTTTAGCTATTTATTCACATCGAGGGGCATGGAACAGACTTGACTAGACGAGAGTTGCATAGAGGAACAGAGGTAATAATCCGACAAAAACACACACTTCTCGGTCAGGCTTATATTGACCGCGAATCAATCAGATTGGCTGTGGCTGGACATGTGGGTAGCAGGACTGACATGGAATTATCTGATTGGCTGTTGACCATATAAAGAGATTAAAGACTCCTGACATCACATCGCGTTTTACCAGTTGAAACCAGATGCTGGTTACATCAGTTCAAAACAGTCACTTGACCGTACGGTCATGACCCGAACAGACGATAAGCACATAATGACACTAATCAAAACTGAATTTGTATCATTGTTTATCATCAAAATGTAAAAATGTTTCATTGTTAAATTTATACTTGAATATGAGACCTATGTTGTTGTTTTTTTGGATTCCAAAAATGTAATGGTTTGAAATCGTACGGATTTCGGGTTGGCTAAATGGTAAAAACGGTTCTGTTGATTGGATTAATGGCACAGACGTGACGATTGAAATGTTGTCTACTAGCAAGCTAGCCATTATGTTTGGCTAAATTACTCAAAGACAACTCAATCTTTCCACAAAATTGATAAAGGATCTTGGTCTGCCCTTTTAAAGTTGCTGACAGTCTTGCAATCGTCTCCATATAACTTTTTTTGACATCCGCTCTATTTAACCACCTCAGCCAGGTGTTTGTTATCATGTTCACTTCAAGTCAACAATCACTTTATGCCACCTCGAAGTACCCTATTTTGAATCCATTTGAGCACAACATGAATATCCCCGTGTAGATGATCAAATGGTCGGAGTTGAAAGGTCAGCGGAGGACAGGTGTCAATGAAGACATGAACTAGGCCTACGAGATCCAGGAGAGGGACGGGGGGGGGACCTTCTCATGACCCCCACCACCCTCCAACCTGCCTTTAGGGACAACGCAGATAGATGTCCTTATCGTTCCCTGCAGCTCCCCCGCAGCTCACCGACTGGAGTGGGAGCTGTTAATCACGGCTGACTCGTGACGTCTCACTCGGGCCAGGAGACGGGACAGCGGCAGACAAATCACTCGGAAATGACACAATCACTGTCACGGCGCTGATTCATCACCCTGTTGTCTCAGCACTCGGATACGTCGACCGCTGACTGACGGAACACGTTTGGCGAGCGAGTGGGGTGCGATCTATTTGTGATGTCTGCCGTACGTGAAATCTCGTGCAAGAACTTCATCAGAAAGCACAAAATTAGGATACAGCGTGACGTGCTCGGAATATAAAAAGAGCTGATGTGTCATCATCAAACGTGGGGAATAAAAATGGGGATTTACTTGCGTTAAGTGGTGATAAGTGACCTGTTTCCTGTTATCTTCCTTACAGCTATCAAGGTTCACACATAATCTGCGATACATTCAATTGCTAAAAGTGATCTCCAAAAGCGCAATGGGATTGTTTTCCCACTAGTACTGAGAAAAGGTAAAACAATAAATAAATAAAAATGAGTGAGTCTTTGTACTGCCACTTAGGACTCCCGTCACCATAAAAAAATTCCTGTGATGAATTTCTGTAGGTAAATACTAGAATGGGTTCCCACGGGTGCTTGAAATTCTTAAATACTTGACTTTTAATGATTACCTTTTGAAGGTCTTGAACGCACTTGAAATGGTCACCACACTAAAGCTTTTAAACCTGACTTCTTGTTTCGCTCCATTTTCACATTATTCGGCAGCTAATACATTTTATACAATCAGTCTGTTTCATTTAATTATCATTAGTAGATGCTGCTGCAAATAAACAAAATAAAATTACGACTGTCGCAAATGTGCCCAGGGGGTGAGTCTCTTCATTTTTTCTATCTATCTATCTATCTATCTATCTATCTATCTATCTATCTATCTATCTATCTATCTATCTGATAGTGAGCTAGCATTCTATCTAGATGATAGCTAACTTGCTAGCAAGCTATTATGTAGCATCTTTCTTTCTGTCTATCTATCTATCTATCTATCTATCTATCTATCTATCTATCTATCTATCTATCTATCTATCTATCTATCTATCTATCTATCTATCTATCTATCTGTCTATCTTTCTGTCTGTCTGTCTGTCTATCTATCTATCTATCTATCTATCTATCTATCTATCTATCTATCTATCTATCTATCTATCTATCTATCTATCTATCTAAATGATAGTGAGCTAGCATTCTATCTAGATGATAGCTAACTTACTAGCAAGCTATTATCTATCTATCTATCTATCTATCTATCTATCTATCTATCTATCTATCTATCTATCTATCTATCTATAGCACTTTTGATACATTAAAATACAAATCAAGGTGGCGGGGCACAGAAAAACCACATGAGGAAAGGCACTCATGAAGCTAAAAACTAAAAGACAACAAAACAAAAAGAGTAAAAGGTAAAAGAAAACAGAATAAAAGGCAAAAACAAAGCTAAAAGACAATGTGATAAAAGGAAGTAACTAAGAAAAGGAATAAAATAGAAAAGGTTCAAAACATATTGGGCATTATTTTTGCCTCTTTCGCAAAAAAAAAATTAAAAAAAATGTCTGCTTTCCTACCATACGTTAATTTACAGAGGTTATCATCCCAATTATATTTTCAATTTCCCTTTTCATTAAAGGTTTTTATTAAGAACAGAATGGGGGGAATGATATGACATGATGTGTTGAAGTCTTGTGAGATTTGTTGATATTTCACAGGATGTTGCAAATGAGGTCAAGTATTTTCTTATGATAAATGTACCGGTCGTTAGCGTCCAAATTGCACGACTTTATGGGCTTTTCTTACATAGACTATAAATAAAACAACTATTTTGGCAACAGTCTTTTAAGTTTGGGGAGAAAAAAAAACAAAAACAAAAAAACGGAAAAGCTAGTTTATTGACATTTATGGTAATGTTAGCACAAAAACGCAAGCATGTGAAATTGTGGATTAATACAAGTGAAAACAATTCTGTAAACTCTTATATAGAAAAAAATAAATAAATTTCAATTGCCCAACTAAAGAATTGATCAATGTTGAGATCACACAGCTTAAAAAAATAAATAAATAAAAAGTACAAATATTGTACGATTCACTGTTTGTTAAATGCAGAAACAAGAACTCTAGCTGTGACACGTACTTAAGCTGTTTTGAAAGAAAACAGCTCATGGGAACACAATACCATGATTGGCGTGTTTACCAGTTCTGTAACTAAATAGTAATGTTTTAAATATGAATAGGTGACCTAAACAAAGTGGTTAATTCTTACATAGATCTACAAATATCACTTGGGAGTATAAAACTATTGACCACACGTGACATAAAAAGCTCTTCTGCTAAATGAATAATGGCTGGGGCGCTTTGGAAAAACGTTTGCCACAGTTTCCAAGTTCCCAATCCAGTTCCCAGTGTTGCATTTGTGCAAAAGATATTTATTCAATTTCTCAACTGCTGGGACAGCAGACGATATCGCGTTAAACGTCTGCAAACAACTTCCTCCGCCACTGACACCTTATTAAAATATGTAGATTAATTTGCAAGCGCTTCGCTGTGCTGGATAGGCTGCTCGAGATTCCGCTCATATTTGTAATCTTGGAAAAATGTAACAGCACGCAAGCGCTTGTCAATTAAATGGGACGGAATGATGGGGAAGAGGAAGATTCATCTTCATCTCCTTGTTTCACGCTCGAGTGGCCACAGAGTTATCACTTAACGGGGGCTTCGGATAATTGGCAGCCATTTGTGTGTGCGTGGATCGCGCACCTCCGACTGCAGACGGATTCGTATTCTTCGCCCAGACGGCGGCTCGATACACTTTGGAAAAGTGCAGCCCAAGCCGCTGTCAGTCTGAGCGCGTCACGTGGAGAAAAATATCATGTCACTCCAACGGGGAGAAAAGACGAAGGTCAAACAAGAGAGTGGAGAAAGTATCGGGATTTATGTCATTCGGACTTCAAGTTGATTGATTTGCTCTTTTCGTCCTTTTACGTGCAGTCGTATGTAAAAGACGTTTCGTCAACAGGTAATCACTAATTTTTGTGACACAAAATGGACTACGTATATATGCATATATCGATATCTATGTAATATCTTCTACGTTAAAATAAAAATAAATGTTTTCTTCAAAATGCCAAACAAGTCATAAAAATAGCTCACCATTGATGGGACATTGTAATTTTCTAGGAATATTCAAGAAGTTGTCATTTAAAAATGTAAACTTTGGCAGAAATTTATAGAAATAAAGTGTTACATATTGATATTTATCTACGAAACCATGACCCTGATCAGTATTTTCACATAAATTAATACCATTAATTAGTAATAATAATACAATAGTGTTGTTAAAGCTATTTTTTATTTCAAAGTATGTATATAATTGGGAGCCCTTCACATTTAGTAGGTGACACCAATTACATGTTATAGGCATGCAAAAAAGGCCAATTTAATAAAACCGATATTAAAGAAGGAAATTATCAAAGTAGTTATGAATGATTTGGTATCACAACCAATAAAAAAAATACATAATAATAATAATAATAATCATAATAATAATAATAATAATAATAATACAATAAAATGCTTCCAATGGGGTTATAGTTGAAAGTCTATTGATATGATGTTGATCGAAAAATGAATGACATTTTTTTAATTGTATTTTTAAAATGTTAAAGTATTGTAAAATTTGAAAATTGTGAAATTTTTTAAATTGAAAATGGAGTTTGAGTTGAAAATAATTTTCGAATTTTGAAAATTGAAATTGAAATATTGTATGAAGTGTTGCAATGTATATAATTTGCATTTTTTTTTAAACCTAATGTAAGAAAACACATTTTACAAAAATGTTCTTGATAGATATTAACATGGTGGGAAAAAAACACACATACAAATTATTTTCCATTATTTTCCATGATCATAATAACCCATAAGAGTGAGTTTCTATATGCTCATATACTGTAAATTAACTGTACGGGTAATTGATTCAATAACTTCTACATGTGACTTCTGCTACTTAACATGGTAAATTTGTTATGAAATAATGAATAACAGGAAAATCTATGTCCAGGTATACTGAATATAAAGTCCATGGCCACCCGTAACAATAATCTAAAATCCATACAGTCAGTTAGTCATTGACTTTATGACACGAATGAGACAAGGGAACGATGATCTGAAAATGAGGTTCCCACACAGACCTCTTTGTCATCAAACACAATAACGCCATTTGGGTAATTAAATCTGAGCTAATCGACAATGATTGAGCCCAACATTTGACTCAAATCAAATTAGCTGCGCTTTTTTTTTTTTTTTCTGACAACGCCGGTAGCGCTCCGGAACACGTTTGGATTGATCCGACGACAGGAAATAATCTGCTAGTAAGAATCAATAAGATGGTTAGGGACATCAGGAACATCTGTCAAGGGATTATATGCCTTATAGATTTTGTTTGTTTGTTTGTTTTTTACAGGTGCAGATATTGGACATTTTGATGCAAATCTGCATTTGGCCTTTTTATTATCTGATGGCTGATACGAGCTAAATTTCAAAATATTTTAACTTTGTTTTAGTTTAACTCATTCACTGCCATTGATGGAAAAACATGATGCATCAAATGATGCATCTTTGCTGGACTGGCAGTGAATGTGTTAAGGGGTACTTGACTCATTGAGCTATTTCAGCAGTAGAAAGTTAATATTTTACCCAGAATGAATTTTCCAACTTCATAATTTTTCATGTACAATAAATACCTTTAAATACTAATCACTCACACGAATATGCACACAAACTAACATGGTCTCCCAGGCAGGGAACCGAACCCACGCTCTAATACCTTCCATCCATCCATCCATCCATCCATCCATTTTCTTGACCGCTTATTCCTCACAAGGGTCGCGGGGGGTGCTGGCGCCTATCTCAGCTGGCTCTGGGCAGTAGGCGGGGGACACCCTGATCTGGTTGCCAGCCAATCGCAGGCCTTAATACCTTTTAAACACTAATTTTTCCACTTACTGTCGACTGAAGATAACCACCTGTGCTGAGGAAGTTGTAGTGACCAATCATGGCTCAGTTTGCTGACCAAACCTAGAAAACAGGTGAGCCATCATTGGTCGTTTTATACTTCCTCAGAACTGGTGATGTCATCTTTAGTCGACAGCAAGTGGGAAAAATCGTTTTTAAAGTAGAAAGAAGAAAAATAATGTTATCAAGTTCATTCTGGACAAAATATTAACTTTTTTTTTTTTTTTTAATGCTGAATATAGCTCATTGGTGATTCACATATCCCTTTAATTTCTTGGTTCTGTTTGCACTTATGAATTGCACTTACAATTTCAGTTATCATGGATGACGGAACGTATCACCCTAATAAAGTGAGGGAACACTATAAACAAAAAATAAAGCAAACCAGCCAACTGAAATGAAGTAGAGGTTGTTGTTGTTTTTTAAACTGCATTCTTTATGATTTGAAAATTATATTCTATTACACTGCGATGTTGATTTGAAATCGATTAATTTTAAACCCAACCGAAATTCCTAAACGTCAATATAGCATATGGCCTGTTGACGTACGCCCCACAAACCAACACAAAAGATGGTCAAACTATTTCAGAATTTATCTGGAATCATTTTAGAAAAAATAAAAAAAAATCCATCAATATGCAAGAGCAACTATCAAACTTACTGTGCTAAGTTTTCAGGTAAAGTTACAGTCGACCTGTTGTGGTCTGTGACAGATTTAGCCATGGGGGCTCTTCTCTTTCTTTGACTACACTGAAATAAAGACCCCAGGGCTCAGTGAAACACACGCACACACCCTGCGCGCTGTCTTGACAGCGTCTAGTTTCACCTCCCCTCAGCACTTTTACATCCCTCAGGCAGGATTTTGCAATTCCACTTTTGGCTCACTTTGACAGTCAAAGTTTCATCCGGAAACTCCTCCAACTCGTCCGCTCCGTCATTTTGTCGGGGTCGATGAAAACGAAATTATTCAGGCGCAGCAGACAGTTAGCCGCTTCCCGGTTGAGCCGCCGGTGCTGATGCGAGCCAAGGTGCGCTTCCTACACGAGCAAGGCCGACTTGGTTGCGAGCTGACAGCCAGACGGGATTACGAGGGTCGCTCCTGACATTTGACACAACACCCAACCTGGGGGGGGGGGGGGGGAGTTAATTTAACGGTGAGGAGTTCAGGGGTCAGGAAGACATGCTGGAGCTCCATAGTGGTAACTAAGGATGAAATGTGTTCAGGAAGTGACAGAAATGGAGTGAAAAGTTGGTGATTTTTTGCAGGTGGCTTCTCGTCTCCGTCGCTCGCTAACTTCCTCCTCTCGCTTGACCGCATTGCTCAGCCAGGCTGAAAGCTGCGCAGCATTGTCAGGTTGGAGTGCTCTAATTAGGCTTCGCTTTAATTTTCGAGGATGCTCTGCTGCCCTTTAAATGGCCATTTCAAATTCTAAGTGATGGTAATTGTACCATGGCGTGCTGATCTTGTAATCACCCTGGGACTTTTCTATTTTTACAGTTCTCTCTCATACTATTTGTTTCATCTTGTTTCAGGAACCTTTCTTCTCCACCAATATAGATATATATTTTTTTAGGCCAATTCCAATATTTAGCAAAACAAAATTCAGATAACCAAATAGCACTTTTGCTCCCAAAAACATATAAATACGTTCTATTGTAAATGTTTTATTTACGTTTCCCAAAGACATATTTATACGTTTTTTTGTTTTTTTTTGTTTTTTATGCTAGAGCATACAAAAGGCTTTGACGCAGCCTATCAACTGCAGAAAAAGGGTGAAGCAATGGTAGTAAATACAAAAAGAAGAGTATAAGAGATCAACCAGGGCCATGTTGAAAACAAGCTGTTTCCCCACAATTTTAAACAGGTTTGGGAATAATGATTAAACTTAGCTAAATTCTAATGCTAATTTGCTACAAAACTGAAACAGAGAGAAATGTACTTTTTTTTTCTTGATGAAAGAAGAGACTCTTTGGTAGGTTCCATGTTTTTATAGCATAGAACATAATATTCTGTGGACGTTGCAAAATTAGCCAAAATCAGTATCATTAGTCATTATTATTATTATTATTATTATTTCTTCTTCTTTTTAACCCTTCAAATGCAGTGGAGGAGACAGGGAGGCTCTGCCCTTTCTGTCTGCCATATATATATATATACATACATATATATATACATACATATATATATATATATATATATACACACATACATATATATATATATATATACACATACATATATATATATATATATACACACACATACATATATATATATATATATACACATACATATATATATATACACACACATACATATATATATATATATATATATATATATATATATATATATATATATATATATATATATATATATATATATATATATATATATATATATATATATATATATATATATATATATATATATATATATGGGCGGCACGGTAGTCGAGTGGTTAGCACATCCGCTTCCCAGTTCTGAGGTCTCCGGTTCGAGTCCAGGCTCGGACCTTCCTGGGTGGAGTTTGCATGTTCTCCCCGTGCCCGCGTGGGTCTTCTCCGGGTATTCCGGTCTCCTCCCACATTCCAAAGACATGCATGGCAGGTTAATTGGGCGCTCCAAATTGTCCCTAGGTGTGCGTGTGAGTGTGGATGGTTGTTCGCCCTGCGATTGGTTGGCAACCAGTCCAGGGTGTCCCCCGCCTACTGCCCAGAGCCAGCTGAGATAGGCGCCAGCAGCCCCCGCGACCCTTGTGAGGAATAAGCGGTCAAGAAAATGGATGGATGGATGGATATATATATATATATATAGTCAAACAATAATTTTAAACAATAAAACGGTGTTAATGACACACACTATGGTCACATTTTGGAGTTTTCAAAAAGTCACTCTTCAGTTTGTCTTCAGAAAAAAAAAAATCCCGAAATGTGAATTTAATATTACTAGACATAAGGCACGAAATTGCACAAATGACATGTCTACTTAACTAGTAAATGTATTCGTCGTGATTAATGTCGTTGCGCATTTTTCATTTGGCTTATTTCCCAGTCTGAGTCTCCTAGATTAAACTGCTAGATGAGAATGACCAGATGGAATTAGGAGAAGGGCTGGAAAAAAATAATTGGGGTTAATGAGCGGTCTCGTATTAGCAGAAATGATTACATTTGGTCAAAGCTATGAATGATCTCAGTTGAAGATATTAGGTAAATATATTAAAAGTGGATTTTTTTTTGTGCGTTTGTGAACACAGGATAGCTCATGAAACGATATTACAATGTTTTTTCAAATGACACCATCACAATACATTGTGCAATTATCAATATGTTGGCAGAATCCTCATCATATTCAACTAAAGAAATGACAACGTTTTATAAAAGGGATGTAATAGTGTCACATGTTCGTCACCTGCCCGGTTAACAAAAACAATGCAGCTCATGCTTTGGCTAGCACACGTCATGCCTGGTGATATGCGAGCTTCACCAACTACAACGAGTGGCCAACAATCAACCACTGGTAATGCTTTAATATACATATTGACAATCTCACTATGTTTTTGTGGTTCAGTGACAAGTAATACAATACGCAGTCAGAATTTTTTATTTTTTTTTTATACGACAGTCCACTTCAGTTGCTTTCCACCGTGTCATTTGGTGTGAGGCAGACCTTACTCTTTTTCATTTAATTATTATTATTATTATTTTTAGAAGTGTTTTTCATACATTTAATGTGATTATGACTTCACGACTACATTATTGTGGAATAGTGGTAAATTAGAGCGGAAATCAGATTCATGTTAAAATTGGGTAATGTTTGGTAATGTCTCAAAAAAAAATAATTGGGTAATGTTATCAATCTTGGAAGGTCCTAACTATAAGGTCCCCTACTTTTTGGGAATCCTTGGACGAGCAAGTAGGCCATTGACATTGCTTCAACAATAACTTTCTGTATTCCTCCAGAGCAAAGTAAGTATCACTTCTTGGTAATTTTTGCAATCCCTTTAACTTTTTTTTTTTTTTAAAGAAAATCTCAACTGAATATTTCCCTTTGTGAAAGTGGAAGCGCCCGTTGCCGTTTGATGCTATTTACTCTCGTCCTGGCCTGGCTCGGCGTTGTCAGGTGAGGTTTTTGTATTCGTCTTGAAAGGGTTTTCCTTGAAGTGACTCGGGTGTCAGCTTCCGTGACGCGTCGTCTTTTCGATTGTCTTTGCACTCGTGGGAGATGTGAGGACGGAGCGCCTCCTCAGCCGTCACAATATTGATACTGTACGATGGCTGTCGAGGCACAAGACCCCCCCCCCTCATTCGCCTGCGCCGGCTTCTAATCTGCCCTGACAGACCGTGCGGAACTTGAATGATAGCAGGTGTGACATCACAAATAAGAGAGGATGAAGTTGTGAAAGAAGGAGGAAAAAAAACTTTTCTTGATGAATTCATTTGGTTGTGATGGAAATCTATTGTCATTTTCTTTTCAATTGCTTCTGATCTAATTTGAAAGTGGGATGGCTTCTTCAATGTTGCTGTATCTGCCTTACACTTTTACTTTTTTTTTTAACTGGAAGAATTAAAGACATTGTTAAAAACAATGCCATTCAATTTCTTTTTTCTTTTTATGTACAGTAAATCACATATAAATGGGGTCACCAAATAAAACCTTGCCTAAGGCGCCACATTGTTTCTGAAGCACTTCTAGGTTATAAATATAAACAAACAAATGAAAAATAGTAAGAAGGGCATTAACTGAGCATGACTTCTTGCACCACATGATGACATATTTTTACACCGTTGCACATATAATTCATTACATGGTGTATAACGGGTGAACAAACTTTTTCATTTGAGGGCCACGTACAGAAAATCAGAAGGACGCAAGGGCCACATAATGTTATGAAGAGGAATTGTGTTTAGTCCTAAAAATTGTACAAATAATTTATTTGTGCTTTTGCACATTTAGAAAAATGCTACACTATATAAACCAATTTATTTGCAATATGGCAGTAGGGTTATTATAGTTTTGGAATTTTTCATTTTAGTTTTTATTTAGTTTTGAGTTTTGTTTTTTGTTTTTTTAATTTAGTTAGTTTTAATTAGTTTTCAGGGTGGTTCTGTTAGTTTTTTTATTATTAGTTTTAGTTCTTTAATAAATGCTTAGTTTTAGTTTAGTTAGTTTCAGTATTAGTTTTAGTTTTTTTATGTGTATTACTTGTATGCAATATTTTTTATTTTGTTTGTTTTATTTTAGTTCGTTTTGTAAACGTAAAATGTAGTTTCAGTTAGTTTTTTTTTAAAAAGCATCTTCGTTTTTATTTTATTATGTTAACGAAATGTTTTTTTTGAATTTTTTTTGTTGTTGTTAGTTTTAAAATAATCTAATAGCACCTGTGTTTTTCGACACCCTCCCTTCTTGCTTTGACCATCTCCAAACATTTTTGTTTTTATTTTATTTGAACTGAGTCAAATGCCATTTTTAGCATATGTCGCGGTGCCACTAAAAGATGGACGGCGGGCCGCAAATGGCCCCCGGGCTGTAGTTTGGACACCCCTGCTGTATAACCTCGAAGCATTGTAAGCTGAGGATCTCTGATCAAAATGTCAACAAAGCAAATTTCATTTATCCTATTCTAAATGAATGATAAATTCATTTGTGAAAAATGTTGACACGAGAGTTTTTTAATTTCTTTTTGGGTCGGTTGCCAAAGTCTTTTCCCCTTTTTCCCGCCCCGGTCCCACAGGAAAGATGCTTGAATTTGCTCATTTACCGAAAGGAAGAAGTTGAAGGTCGGGATATTCTTTTTTTTTTTTTCTGTCAGATTTGCAAAGATTATTCCCATTATGATCCTATTAGCCACAGGGTGAATGTGACTTCTTAAGAGGGATTTATGGGAAAAATAGTTCCCCGCAAAAAAACAAATCGCTTGGCAGGACAATCCCACACAAAAACGCATTGCCCCTTGCGAATACAATTTAAGGGGCTACATTTGGGTTCTCAAGGCCAGCAAATCTGAAAGTCATAATCCTGGACCACAAGTACCACTTGACGTTCCCAGCGGGCTCCTTTCCCGGAACTTTGAGATTGCTGAGGCGGAGCTGATTTAGACAGGGATTAATCTGTCCGAGCACCTGCAGTCTGTAGGCAACTAGCCAGCCAGTGCGGACCCCTACTCACCCTCAACAAACAGGTTAAATGAGGAACTACTTCAGGAATGCAAAACACTCCCCCCAAAAAAGACACCCCACCATTTTGTTGGTGTTTTAATAAAGAAAAGTATCTCTGTATTAAATGAAAAACAATCATCATCAAAGTGAATGTGTCATTTGCTGTAATATGTGTGTGTTGGATGTGTGCCTTTAAAAGGTTCCTAATGAATGATGTGATGAGCCAAAGTCAGGTTCCATGATGTACGAATGTAATGTAACGTGAAACCACAATACACAAACATAACACAACACGACTTTGGTCCCTAATGACAAGCCTGTAGCAGCTAACCGGACAATTGCTAGCATAAGAAGCTAATGTAGCAGTCTACCACTATATTCAGTCCTTCTTGTCCAACTGCACCAACAAATGGACTCAAATTCACAACAACAAATCATCAAAGTCGTTTGTTCACCAAAAAAACGCTTGATACTGGAATGGAAGAAAAACAGAAATTAAAAACAAAGTGTGTAAAAGAGCGGCTGAAATATCGTTTAGCGACACACTGACTTCACATAAATTGTTTGAATTTAGGGGAATATTTTGCATGAAAATGTAGATCAACGTGGCTTGCCACTGAACCTATTTGGGGGTACAGCGGAACGAAGTCTTAAAGTGAATTAAATGTTAAGTTTGCTAATAAAGAGATTCACTATCATGCACTCATTTTAATGAGGGAGGCTTATCGTCTCTTGTCCTTCCGCGGTTTATTGTCTTGGGGTCAGGTGCCCCTGTGGTTGACGCCATATGTGAGGGAAGCAGGGGGCGGCCCCCTGGAAGCCTGCTGGTCATACCACTGAGCTCAGGTAAGTTCCCCGATAACCGGATCACCCCCTTACCAACTCCCCACGCTCCCAAACCAAGCGGGCACCCAGGGGAGAGGAGGTGTTAAAACCTGAAGGGCCTTTGCCTGGCGCCCCCTCCGGCCCTCCCTCCTCTCTGCCCCCCATGAGCACGCAACCATCTGCTCCCCGCCCCCGCCCAGCTGGCCACCTTTGATCCCACCAAATTTAAGCTAAAACGAGGATGATGACGGAGCTCTTCCAGTTTGTCCTGAAGAAGCGAGAGAGGAGATGGAAGAGAGGAAAAGCGAATGTCTGCTGGCTCACTGATGTGCAGATTCCAAGGATGGGCCAAAATTTGGTGATGACGTGCTGATGAATACTAGTCAGAAGTCCTGGTGCAAGCCCTGCCGCCCCAACTGACTTTGGGCGAAAAGTAGCCTAACAATTACAGACATCAACTGTGACATAAGTAGGAAATGAAATCAACCACTTATGTACTGTGTAACGTACAACACACGTAACTTTATACCTTTTTATCACAGGTAAAAAAAAAAAAAAAAGGCAATTGCTGCTAGCAAGGTAGCAGCTAGCTAGCTACCCAGGCGTGGGCTAGCTAGCTACTTTGCTCTCTACATCTATAGAAACATCACAAAAAGATGGAACCCACTACACTGAAAGCTTGTTGGACTACTCTGTTTGTTTGTTTATTGAACATATAAACATAAACATAAGCAGAAAAAATTAAAATAAATTTAAAAGAAAGAAGAAACTTTCAGTTTACATGTTCAAAGTCCAAACTGTTTACGCTTCAGGCTTCCACTTCAATTAGCGTGATACTGTAAATAAGTATTACATTTTGAGTCCCATTATTTAGATTACTCTGATTCAAAATATTTAAAATAACACCGAGGCCAATTCAAATTCATCCAACCATTCTCATAAGCATATGGCGTATTTTCCCGACAATTAATAATGTATCTGAACTGAGTCAGTGATAATAGTACACTCGTGTTTTTGTTCTCTGTGAACCAGGACTCAAATTGATTCCCCAGAAAATATAATGTGAATAATTAAAACCCAATGATTAAACATTGAGATAATATTTAATTAAGGCGTCTCATTAGAATTCTTGGTGCAGCGCCATTAATAGGTCATTAGCACAATTAATTAATTAAGCTCCACCAACCTACCGAAAGGAATTCAATCCATAACGAGATGTTTTTGAGGGACTTAATTAGGTAATCTGCGCTCCCACAGAGGCCTGTGTACGGAATCCAATGTGAACTAAAATTACTGCTAAAACTCGCTGAACTTCTCGTTACGGGTCGCTGGGAAAATAAAGCGTGATTGCTTCCTTCGCCATTTTGATGTGAAGTAGAAAAATACTCCTGTGTCTGAGGGAAGTGGAAGTTGAACTTTTCAAGGCCCATTGTATTGTTAAAGTTCAAAACATAATTTAAAAAAAAATGTAAAATCATCAAATACCATGAATCTTTGTGTGAGTACTTGATCTATATTCTGCAACAGAAAGTCAGTGAACTGGGAAAGTGTGCGTGTGCGTGCGTGAGATCTGGGGTGAGCCCCCCTAGTGCGATCCTTCGCCCCCGTAGCGTGAACAATCCTGGCGCCTGATCTGCCCAGCAAACCGGCTCGCATATAAAGAGCGGTTATCTCCGCATCCCGTTGCCTCCGTGTCCGCACTCGGGCTGTGTTTAATCACGCCGGGCCCGATGGGAGAAAACTGTTTTTACGCTGGCATAATCAGACGGGGGCCGCCATGTGTCCTGGTCATACGTATTAATCCTGCCTTGCTATGTCTATGGCCTTATCAGCTCCCAAAGCCGAGTTCTCTTGGGATCTGAGCTGCTGCCTCAGCGCCCTCTAATCCGCCCGGAGAAATTGTTAACACCATGTAAATGCGTCCAGGGATGATATATGGCGTCTTGTATAACATATGTGTTATTGTTGAGCGTTTTGCATGCGGCTTCTGAGATTATGCATAGAATAGGGGGGGAAAGATGGTATTGATTGATGGGGATAACAAACGTCCAATATCGTTTTAGATGCAAATGCTCACTCGGCATTACAGGACAAATCTTTTGGTCTGCTTATGGATATGAGCGAGCACGAAATAGTGGAGGGATTGGACGATTTATCTCAGGCGGCTACGTTCATATAATGGAATGTACGTGACGCGAGGAAGCATCCAGATTACTGAGTTAAACGAATGTATGTATTGTTGTAATCTGATTCCTTGAATGATCAAAACTCAAATGTCATCAGTTCAATTTTAAAGAAAAGCTTCATTCACAATTAAGGATTCTTTTTTCTGTTTAGAACAATTTGTGGCAGGTTCATTACAGGCAGATTCTGTTTAATAATATTTAAGGACCAGCAGTAATATCACAACCATTAAAGATAAAAGGACTGAGTGAGGAACCTTTCAATTGGTGCCGTGACCCGGACTACCCCTGAACCCTTCAGAACCGTGCACTGTAAATCTGTGGTACTGAAATATATTCCCTTTGTTATCTATTTCAAGCATGTTTTGACAACATTGCTATACTGTCAATTCCAGCCTGCTTTGTAATCTCTAGCTTCCATTTTGTTGTGTTGTTATTTTTGATGTACACCGTTTCATCTTTGGTCTGTCAGTGGGAAAGAGAAGCGTCGTCGAAATGTATTGGAAGTTCACGTTCTATCGTCAAGCAATGCAATTTTTAACAAGTCAATGAAAATGTGCTGTCAACAATCCACTTGTATTATATCTACACAGTATGATTCCCAAGCAGACATGCACAGAAAGGATGTCATTAATTCCAACCTTCCCAATCATAAAATGTCTCCAGTTTTGTTGTCTTTGTTTTGGCATGTTACGGTTCGAGAACAGAGCGAGAGTCTTTGTTGTCACTTCCTGTCAAGGTTGGTTAGGCCTCAGCGTCAGTTCCGACGGACACGCGAAGCCGTGTGATTTTTCTGTAGTCGGTTAATTAGACCCCCAACCACCCTTTTTTCTTCTCTGCAAATACGACTCAAAGTACTGTCTCGCGTGATTAAAGGCAGCTCATTATCGGTGACTCGTCTCGGTCTCATTCAAGCCCCCACTGAGGACGTCGCAGAAGAAGAGAATTTTCAAAATGCAGAGACCACCCACTCCACAATTAGGGCTCGATTTCAAATGTCCATTCTTTTATGATTAGCGCAGACAGAATTTACTGTATACTGAATTTACTTGACAGTAAGTAGTAATTTCATCCGCCATTTGTAAATTTAGTCTCACTTTTCAATCATGCTAGTTACTTTTTCACGTAGTTAGTCAAACTCATCCCATTTAATCAATTTTTAGCTAACTATAAATCTAGCATCTTAGTCTTTATTTTAGTCCAAGAAAACAATTTTATTTGTCCAGTTTTAATCAACAAAAACTCAACCTTTTAGTCTAGTTTTAGTCAGGACAGTCATTTTACACCTACATATTTTTTTGGCAGCAGATAATGTTGAACATTCCGGATCTAAAACTATTTCACATAAAATTTGCTCTCATCTTTTTGATGAAAAAAATGAAAAAAAAAAAAAAAAAACTTGACACACAATTACAGTATATCAATTAGTGGCTACTATGTTTCCATACTATGAGCTAGTAAATTAGCCAGCATTAGTTAGCGGTTGGATTAATATTATTGTTGGAACGTAATAGCCGTTGGATTAATGTTACGTTATAACTATAATTTACTCTTTTTTTTTAATTATTATTATTATTACCTTTACACCATGAACCCAAGCATGTCCCATGTGTTTGTGCATGTTGCACTCCATAGCTGCAGATTTGAAAGGGGAGTTGTCACATGACAGTGTAACAGTGACAGATTAGCAGAGACGAGATTTTACAAAATCAGATAATTTTCATCTCGTTTTTGTTCATGAATTAAAATGTCCATAGATTTGAGTCCAGTTTTTATTAAGTGAAGTACATTTTCGTCTCATCTTCATTAGCCGACGAAAATGCATACTTTTTATTAATGAGGTTTTTAGTCTAGCCTAGTCTAGATTTAGTCAGGTGAAAAATGGGTGTTGATTAACTCATTCACTGCCAGCCCAGTAAAAATGGATCTTTGACGTGTATAGCCGTCAATGGCACTGAAAGAGTTAATCACATCTTAGAATTTCGATTAATCACCTAATCAAAAAGGCTTTTTCAACATTTTTTTTAAGAACACCTGTTGTGTGATAATTCTTTCTACATTTATGAGCACATCTTGAACATTTTTTGATCTACTGCACACTTGCTCATCCTCCTCTTATTTTAACTCATTCACTGCCAGCCCAGTAAAAATGGATCCTTGACGTGTATAGCCGTCAATGGCACTGAATGAGTTAAATTATTTTTGTTTAGTTTTGTTGATGAAATAAACACTACTTGACAACATTTGGGCAATTCTAAAAAGCTAGGTGGAGTAGTGACAGAGAATGGAAGGTGATGTATGTATTTCTTCAGGGTGGAACATTTTTTCATGGCCAGTAATTTTGGTCAAGATCATGAGCTTGTTAAAGCGAGTCTTGAAGATTTTGTGTTTCACGGTGAATCAACAAATTTTCCTCGCACAAACTGGCATTACAAATTTCAGACCTGTCTAGTTAGTACACTGGGTTGTGTTTTGGTTGCATTTTAATGGTGATTGGATGAATTCCCTAAGATGATTTGGGTATATGACCAACAGAAAAGGCCCACATCCCAGAAAACTACTACTTTCAACTTCTAATTTCATTTTGTTGATAAATAACCAAAAAGAAAAAATGACAGATTAAGCAATGACAGGAGTGGGTTTTAGACGGACTGTCCGTCAATACTGACATAAGCTTCGGCGCTACCAGCATTTTCGTACAAAAGTCTATGAAATTCTTGCAAGCACCCTTGGTTACCGTTACCCAAAACCAGTCAACAGTTAATGGAAATGTTCCAAATGAATACATTTGGAAAACCTCCGGACACCGCCCAACAACAGGGGATCCCAAACCGCAGTCTGCTTCTCAAGCTGAGGACTGATTAGACCGAAGATGGCGCTCGGCTGGAGGACGGACACGACAGCGCTTCCCCCAGAGATTACATTTGCACCTGCCCCATCCGGAAACAATGCTCATTTACTCCGTGCACTGGGCTTAATTAAAAAAAAAAAAAGAAAAAAAAAAAAGACTAATTTGCACAGTCGACTTTTCCTTCGAAATTGGAAATCTTGTTCACCACTGAGTCTGTTAATTTCCACAGGAAACTGCCGACTGAGCCGGGTGGACGGCAGCCGTGATGGCGTTTTGACAGGGACGGTGGATGAACCATGTTGCGCACCTCCCTGTCGTCACTATTCCAGGGCGATCGGGGGGGACTAAACTTTGATTCCAACATAAAATAATCCTAACTGCTCCATAGTGAGGTATAATCTCCATAAAGTGAAATCACACAAGGGCGGACGGCGGCGGAATGGGACATCTCTTCCTTGACAGGTGACCGGATTGATGATTCCGGGAGAGGGAGGGGAAAAAAAACGTGCATGGGGATGAATTATGACAGTTTTCATATTAGGGCTGACTTATCTGGTGTGGGGAAAAAAAAAAAGAAAAAAAAGAGCATTAAGGCCGGCGAGTACATGGAGCGATACAATCACAAATTGACCTGCCAATCACCTCACCCGGGCTTCAAAGGTGCAGATAAGGTCGCTGAAAGCAGATTCCCCCGTCCTTTTTTTTTTTTTTTTTTTTGCTTAAGCACATTTTTTGGGGTTGGCGACAAGAACATGAAAAAGATGTGGGATCATTCAGCCAGCCTGTAAAGTAAAAAGGGATTTTACATGCTAACAGAAATAGCCCTTTAATACTTTCTTCATGTCTGGGAAGATATGGTCCAAGGGGGGAAGTTCCCGAAGGCTTACAAGGTAATCTCATTGATATTTATTCATCTAATGATGACTAAGAATGTAAACTAGGGAGGGCTGCGCTCGCTGCGAAGATGACCCCAATGAGTCGCCCGCGTCGAGGTGCCGAAATGTCCCCCCAAAAGCAGACGCGGAAGAAGCGCTAATCCACGGCGAGGTATTAAAGTTGGCAAATGGTAGATAATGCCGGCAGATTCCCAAATGGACGTCCAACAATGATCCGTGTAAGGGCGAATTAAAGCTTCAAGCAAATTGGATGTAACTAAGACTTAAGTAAAGATAGCGTAGGCGACGCCCTTTCGAGAACCCTCACGTGGAAGTTTGGACTAAAATCGCATTCCGTCTTCAAACAGCTTAGCAGTACGTGTGGTAATTACATATTTTCTCAGCTCGTCGTTAATCTCGGAGGAGAAGGTGGAAGAGGAAGGAGGGCGCCGGAGACACAAAGTCGAGGACGGGGTGAGGGGGGAAGGACGGGTGTTACTTTTTCCGGGGAGGGATCACTCCTCACATTAGCCGGAGCTGTCGTACCTGTCGCTGCAGCGCTGACAGGCGGTTTGTTTGGACGGAGGGGTCAGGCGAGGAGCAGGGGGAAGTGAAAGAATGCGGAGGACACTCAAAGTTAGCGATAGCACGAGGGGGATCGGGCAGCGGAGGTGACATCATGATTTATTGACTGCTGGGGGGGAAAGGGGTGGTCTTCTTGACCTGGTCTTGAGGTCACTGTAACGGCCACAGGTAGTGGAAAATTTGGTCGTCTTATCTTTTGTTGGCATTCCTAAGGCAGCGTCTGTCGTAGAAATGTTGAAGCAAACAAAAATAACATTTTTGGCAAAAGGAGAAATTATATGTGTAAAAAAATTAAAATAAAGCATTTTAAAATAATAGAACCTGACACAGCTCACCAAAAAAGTGGGCTAGAAAAGCTATAGTTTGGCACAGTGAACTTTAATAAGCATATTATTTTCATTAATTTACTAAAATACTAATTATTTGTTTAGTATTAATGACGAGGTTTTTTTGTGCTAAATCAGTAGCCCAGCAAACTTATCAGAAAAATACAGTTGGATTTAGTGAGCTTTACCTAGCTAAATATTTATTACATTCAGTTTTAGTTCAGTTTAGTTTTTTTTTGTCTGTTTGATGCTAGATTCAACATGTTTCTACAAAAACCTTTTTTAAATCTGCTAATCAGAAAATGGGACAAAACCCCAGAGTTATGTTTTTGTGAGATTTGAGTATGTTACTTTCATTAAATGAAGCAAAAATGTGCCTGATTTGCTTTTCAGAATCTGATTAAATTCTTCTGAGAATGCAGTTTATCAGAAAAATCAGAAAAAAAAAAAAAAAAAAGCTTTCATCAACTTACTTTCTCTGAGAAACGGCCCAAAAAAATGTCTATTTTGCCATATAAATTACAAGGAACGTTTGAAAGCAAAATAAAATAAAAATAAATCTTGTGAAAGCTCATCAGAAAAATGAAAGTCAGATTAATTTTCACGATTTCTCACAACGGAGCTTCTTATTTTTTTTTTTAAATTAGGAATGTAATTAGATTTTTTTTGTCTTTTTTTTTTTTAATCTCACCATTTTTGTTGGAAAATTAAATTAAGTACTTAATCACAATTTTTTGGTTGGGAACGTGCAACTTCCCAGTGAAGAATTATTTTTTTTTTGCATTAAAAAAAAAAAAAAAAAAAAAAAAGCATAGGCTAATCTTTTGATGATAGCCTGAGGGGAAATTCGGGTGTAAGAGTAGTACGCAGGTGCTTGCTTAAAAAACATAATAAAAATACATTGTATGAAATTGATAAATGCAAAAACCTTTTGAACAATAAAGTGGTGTGATTTTTTATTTATTTTTTTTTGGCACTGCCCTATGAAACCCTGATCACTATCATTATCATTCCAAAATGTCAATATACTGCCGGTGTTTTTCCACTGGTTAGCAACAGTAACCCTTCTAGAGTAAACAATAATCGTCCTATATTGAAAAAGGTTGGAGTGGAGCAGTTAGTGTACACAACGCAGCTCAGGTCAGCTTTTGTTTCTGTGTTGTTTACTCAACAGTCACAGGCGGCCATGTTGTCGTCACCTGTGAAACGACAAAGCCCTAACGAGGGCTCACACAAGAAGGCGCACGCATGGATACAGTATGACGGGATCAGCTAAGCAAACATTTAGCTATTCATGTGACCTGTTGCCGCTTTGCGTGGCAACGTTGGACAGCTGTTGATGCGGTTTCCAGCGCGCTTCCTGTTGGGCCTGCAGCAGCTGCCTGCCCTCTATTCTCCACGGCCCTCCCAGCCGGGTGAGGCGGGTGTCAGCAGCCGTCTTGACGACAGACAGCTCCTTTCTGCCTCTGGCTCTTACTGTATGGCATCGGCCTTTCATGGCTCAAAGAGAGGCAGCCAGCGTGGAGAACCACAATGGCCTGGCAACACACCTCGCTTATTAACACGCACCCGGCGTGCTGTGGGCTCCGCCTACGGCCGGAGAGGCACGTGCGACGTGCTAACATTGCTGTGCGCACAGGCTATGCGTGTGTTTGTGGATTAAAGGTGATGAAATATGTAGTTGAAAGCACAAACAATCTGCAGTGAACACATTTGCAGTGCAGCATCAGAAAATTTGATCATTGAGATTATTATTTGATATTGAGTGTATTATTATCCTGCTTTCATTAAATTAAGTAAAGGTATGCACATTTTATTTCAATTGAATTTTTTTTTAGATTTATTATTTTTTTTTAAGTACATCTAATCGCAGCTCAGCATCCGTGAATTTGCCCATTTTATTTTTATTTTTGGTGCAGGGAGCCAATGCATGTAATATCGCAAGGTTAAAATTGGTAACAAAAACTAATAAACTAAAAAATAAATACAAATAAAAACGCAAATACTTAAAAAAATACAACAAACCATGGCTCGCATTTATGAAACTAATTTTAACAATAACTTTGTCAATTAATATACATGAGATTTCAGAGTTAATTTTAAATTTATTTAAGTACTGTATTGCTGTACATTGGTACAAAAGGAGGGTCAATTGTTTGAGAATTGTAGTTCCTTTATTTTATAAAAAAATTTAAACACCTTTTTAGGTCTTGCATTTGACAAACTAAATTATTAAAAAAATAAAAATAAAAAAATCTCAAGCTTAAACTAAAACTAATAAAAACTACATTAAAACAAAGAATAAAAAATAAAAAATATAAAAACCTAATAAATCTGCTTTAAGAATTATAAAAATGAACTGAATTTAATGAACAAAAGTCAAATTTAAATAAAAACTAACTATGTTTTTGGTTTTAAAAAATATATATATACTCCGACCCCCAAAAATTTATAATGGCCAGCCCGGTTACTATACCATGCATATTAGTTACGGTATTTCTTTGGCACAATTTGGTGGCATTTTGGTACCAGTCAAACTGTTATGAGTTGAGGAGTTTCATTTACCGCCATCTTGTTGCATCGTTCAGCAAATACAAACGTGTGACTTAAATTGGAGCGATCAAATGTCTCCTTGGCTTATCAAGGACATCACAAAAGCCTTTTATCCATAAAGAGTTTTACAATAAGGTTTATGTTGCTCAACTTCCATTTTGCCTCAAATGCTTCAGGCCTGATGAATCAACAATTGATTCCACAAAATTGAAATCAATCAATGATCAGTTAATGGATTACATACCTGCATACATTTGCACACATCCTGCATATGAGAGCCACTACAGTGTCCTCATATGCAAAGTGTAGTCAAAGAAATGCATGTCAACACCCATCCAACTTCAAATGTGGACTGTCAGAAAGAGTGACTGGCGAGTGTGCTGGTAATTAGTTTATATGCATAAGAAAGAGACATTGGACGTGATGAAAATGTATTGCGGTCGTCTTAGGGGGTATAAACATGTTGGCATAGCTTCGGAAAGAAAAACAATGATTGTCCAATGCACTTTTTTTTTTTTTTTTAAATAGCGCACCGTCCATAATGAAATCCGACAATTTTGACGCGACAGAAGCTTTCAAAAGCAGACTTTGAAAAAAGTTGTCAGCGTTATTGATGGCGGCAGTTTTTGTGCGTGCGCGTGTGTGCGTTTGGTCGGCGGCAGGCAGGGAGGGATGGTGGGAGGGAATGTTGGTGGTTTGCTGGAAGGTGTCACATGATTAAAGTGTCGATCGGAGATAGCGGGATCGGCAGGCTACGGGGAGAGATAAGAGGAGAGTAAGCATGTTTAAAGTGTGCTGTGATCAGCCATTGCGCCAGGGAAAGCAGTGACAGGTGTATCGCGGCGAGGAAAACAGCGGCGGGGGCAACTCCTCTAAAGGCGCCCGGGCTAAAATTAGAATACCTCAGAAGATGCGTCCGATTCAAAGGGTTATTTTTATCCTTCCTGATAATGACCCCGGCGCGTGGTCGCATATGCTGCTAATTCAACATCGGCAGGCAGAAAATGTGGGTTTGCCTAAATGAAGGGAAGTCATGAGAAAAGGTCAACAAAGTATAAAAACAAATGTTTAACTCATTCGCTCCCAGCCATTTTCACAGAAACAATCCCGTTCGCTCCCGACTGTTTTACTGAATTTTGACAGATTTTGCAAGGCCCACAGAATATTGTGTTCAATTGCTATAAAAGCATGGAACCTACCAAAAGAAAGATTAAAGTCTCTTCTTTCATCAGGGAAAAAAAAGTATGTTTCTATCTGTTACTGATTTGCAGCAATTAGCATTAGAAGAGAGCTAAGTTTCATCAGTTTTCACAAATCTATTTAAAATTGTAAGTAATTGAGCTTTTTTTCTAGATGGCCCTGGTTGAGCTCCTTTGCGCTGCTGCCACCTGCTGGCTGGTTTTGTAATAAATACCATTTCTGCAACCGTTCTTTGCAGTTGAGAGGCTGCAACAAAGCCTTCTGTATGCTTTAGCATAAAAAACAAACAAACAAAAACGTATAAATACGTCTTTGGGACACTTAAAACAAAAAAACGTATTTACACGTTATTGGGAGCAAATGAGTTAATCGCATATAACAGCTTAAATGATTTTTACGGAAAAACGCAACATCACTAATTTATCTTCTTTTTAGAAACTGAGCACAGACACGAGTTACAATTCGAATAGCGAATTATCATGCAGAATGAAGTTTCATCCACCGCCAGATGTAGCAAAGCATCCCCAGAAGATAACCGAGCCCCCAACTGTGTTTCGCAGCAGGTGCAGAGTTCTTTTTCTTTGTGGGCTTCATTGTCACGTCTGTAAACATCGAGCTGATGTGACTTGCCAAAAAACACGGCGGCGTTGTCTCATCTGTCCAAAGAACATCCTCCCAAAAGCTTTTGTGGCTTGTTGTCAGGATGCATTTTCGAACATTTCAGTCTCGCCAGTTTCAAGTTATTTCAATGACCCGAGTGGGTTTTTCTTTGTTTCACGGAAGCTCACCAAAAATTTGGTAGAAATCTAGAAAAATTGTCAACATCTGTCTAGACAAAAGAAGTGTTCCAGCCATATTGTTTTTGCACATTGAGCATATGGAAAACATTCAAATTAAATGTTTTAATGGAAAAAAAAATACAATACACAGTGTGTGGGTACATGGTAAAAAAATAGTTTATTCAATGGTAATGTTGACAAATCATATTTTCAATAAAATTTCCATCATTTTCAATGCATAATTTGTTGCAAAATTCAGGTCAACTTGATGGATTTGCTTTGCCGTCAATTTCAACACATTGACTGGTAATGTGTTATTTCATGCGGTTTAAGTCTGGAAGTGCATCAAATTATGCATTGAAAATGATGGAAATCATGTTGAAAATATGATTTATCAACATTACGATCAAATAAAATAGTTTTAAGTTCATGTACCCAGACTTTATGGACTTTATGTGTCTAGATAGGTTCAGTGCTTAAATGAAGTGCAGTCCACATGTTTACGTACATATCATAATTTCATGGACCATGAAAAGTTGAATTGATAAAGACATTATTGTTGTACTCTTACTGTAATCCATTTAGTAAGTTAACTACTCTAGTTGAAGTAGATCCAAATCTTTTAGAATAATTCATAGTTCATTTTATTTAAGCTTAAGCTTAACCTATAAGAATATTTATGTATAATTAATAAACCTAATATGGTTATTGATTAATATAGATTAATGTATTTCTTGTGTTCATTTTAAAAAGGGGGAAGAGGAGAGTTAAAAAAAATAAAATATCGTGGGGGGATGGGGTTCGACCTATCTTTCATTATGTGTGGAAAAATTAACATATTCTCTGTATGCCCTGGCAAAAACAATAAATGTTTTACGCTGGCGTCATCTTGGCCCCAATGAACTATTTTAAAGTGAGTTGATGAGTTTCATTTGGACAAAAGTCACTCTTTGCCACCATCTTGTAGCATAAGAACTATGTTGAAATGAGTTTGAGGAGTTCTATTCACATCTTGCAACATATCCAGGCAATTGTAAACTTGTTGGGGAAGTATCAATGATTCGCAGATATTCATTATTCACGGCAGGGCTTGGACCCACTGATACTGTAGTATATGCTGGTCGCTGAATCAGTGGAGGTTGGAGTTTGTGGATCTCACTCTGCTTCAACTATCCTCCCTTCCTTCCTTCCTTCCTCTAGTCTTTCCTCTGGTCTCCCTCTCTGGTTGGAATTCAGATGCACCTGGGGTTGGTGAAAGATTCTGGATGTGTAACTGTTGGTGGAGGTTGATATCTTGTTGGCGCTGGATCGCACTTGGCTTCCTTTTTTCCTTCCTTTGGTCCTTCCTCTGGTCTCCTGACAATCTCACGATTCTGGCGGGACTCTGAAGGATCGGGTTAAGGTGAAGGGTCTTGGATTTATAACAGGTTTCAGGTGGATTCAAGAGCACATACAGATTCACACTGCATGCACAAAAAAATAAAATAAAAAGAGGGAGTTATTGAAAGAAAGCTACATGCTTATCTCATAAAAAAAATTACCAAAAAACACCAAAATGTCGTGCCGGTGTATCCAAACCGCATTTTAGAGACTCCGATGCCAGGCAATATCGACATTTTGTCCCGCCACTACAACATCCCGCTGAAAGAAATTGTGGGCGAGCTACCTGTTTAATTTTTCAGATCTCCTTGAAGCATGTATTTCCTTATTAGTTTGGAGACGTTGGCTTGGCTTGAGTGGATGGATGATGCTGTCAGCGGGTCCCGGGCATTATGGCGTCTCCGTGTGAGTGATTTCCACCAAGGAAAGCCTATTAGGCCTGACAGGGGGATGATGATATTAGGCCATCATCATTCAGCAGACGCCGCCCCCACCAAGCCGACTACACCGTCATCCATCAGACAGCCCAAAACAGTCTCGCTCACCCTTTCCATTGCATCCCTTCTCGCTCCCAGTGCTTTCCCCGTCGTTCCTAATTGCCCTTGTTTTGAGTCTTTCCGACGATCAAACTCCTCCGCTCCCTCACCGCCGGCAAACACAAAGACAAATTCTGCCCTTTTCGTAGCCCATGAAACATTTAACATTTCATTCCCCATCTTGGCAGACGCAAGTAAAAAAAATGACCCAATGAATCTTACTTATTGTCGAGCATGAGATCCCCCGTCCCCGAAGTCGGAATCCATTGTCCTAGCTAGGCCGCCTTGTTCTCGACTTGTTCACATTACCATCCTGACTTGAAAGCAACAAAAAGTGTGCTGACGTGCGGAATATAGACGGATCGCTCTTTTGAAGTTTACATCAAAAAGTTACAAGAGGACAACATGGGTTGAGCTGTAGGCTGGCATAATTAGCCCACGTCCTTCATCGACTATGTGAATTTTTTTCATAATCATAATTTAGCGATCTTGGCTCAAATTATTTGCAATATAGTCACAACTAGTGTTGTTCCGATACCATTTTTTGGCCCCCGATACCGATACCCAGCTTTGCAGTATCGGCCGATACTAAAGGCTGTCAAGTGCATACCAAAGCAACAGGGCGCACTATGAAAATTAATCATTAAGGAAATAGGTAATCAATCATGTCTAATTGTGGCATTAATATATATTGTAAATAGTGTTGTTCCGATACCGTTTTTTGGCCCCCGATACCGATAAACAGCTTTGTGTCATGGTTCGGTTCTCAGCCTGTTGTGCTTTTGTGTGTGTGTGTTCCAGTGCTGCCAACGAGGGGGGCGTTCCCCAGCCCCGCACCTGCATCGCGTTGACAATCAGGACTTTAAAAGGACTCCGAGCGGCACAGCAAGCCGTCGGATTATTATTTGCTCATCTTCGTGTCCAAGTGTTCTCCGCGTTTCCTTGTTGGTAAAGTTTCTTGAATCTGCCGTCGTCTTTAGTTTACTTGTATTCACGTGTGTATTTCCGCGTCGCCTTTTGTTGTTATTCTCGTGTGATTAATTCCGTGTACATTTCGTGTCGTCCTTGCCGGGTGCAAGCATTTATGTTTTTCTAGTCCTTGCTGTTAGCAAGTGTTTTTTTGTTACGTTAGTTCTCCTTGCCGTTTGCAAGCGATTTTGGTTATGTTAGTTCTCCTTGCAGTAGCAAGCGCTTTTTGTTACATTCGTGTTCCCTGCCTTTTGCGGGAGTTTTGTGTTTCCCAATTCCTCCTTGCCTTTTGCAAGTGCCTTTTGTTATTGCCGTGTGCCTCGCCTGTGTGCAGGGGCACCGCTGTAAATTTCGCTTACTTGCCCGCGAGCAAGCTTTGTTTCCTCGGTGCATCCAAAGTGATTAAACGAGATTGTTTTCCTCCTCTGAGCCTGTCTTTCTGGGATTCGTTTTTTATCGACTCTGCTGAGTCGTGTCAGAATAATCCGACCATGGATCCCGCAGACTCGGAGAAGGTGAGACAGGCTTTGACCAGTCAGGGACAACGGGTCGGGCAAACCGAGACCACCTTGGCCGGTCTTCAAGAGGTGGTGGGTAGACTTGCTCATCGTTGTGAGGAGATGTTCGGGAGACTCGAGCAGCTCAGTTCCCGCGGGGTGCTGAACCCGGAACTTCCGCGTTCAGACACGGCCATGTCGGCGCTCCCGGTTACGTTTAGAGAACCCGTTTTGCCCCACCCGTCACGCTACGATGGATCTCCTGGAGGTTGCGGTCAGTTTTTACATCAGTGTTCACTCATTTTCGACCAGCAACCATTTACTTACGCTCACGATCAATCCAAAGTAGCGTTCGTTATGAGTCTCCTGACTGGTCAAGCCGCTACCTGGGCTATGGTGGTGAGCAACGCACGACCAGACCTTCGGTCTTCTTTTCCAAATTTTGTGGGTGAATTTCAACGCGTGTTCGACCATCCGGTTAGGGGGAGAGAGGCCGGGGGTCGGTTGCTAGATTTAGTTCAGGGGGAAAAATCGGTCGCTGATTATTCAATCGAGTTTCGCATTCTGGCCGCCGAGAGCGGTTTTGGAGACTGTGCGTTGCGGAGCATTTTTCGTCGGGGACTGAATACACAACTCAAAGATGAACTGGCAGTCCGCGACGACACGAGCTCTTTAGAGGGACTCATTGAACTAACAATCCGTTTGGACAATCGGGTACGGGAACGGGGCCGAGAGCGTGCTGTTGAGCGGCGTGGAGCAGCCATGAACAATGACATGTCTAGACTCTCTCTCAACGACGTCGCTGAAGCGCGCACCCTTCCTGGACTTCCGGACAACGGAGGGGAGCCCATGCAAATGGGTGGTGGACGCCTGCACCCTGAGGAGCGTCGTCGCCGGTGGCTCGCTGGAGCCTGCCTGTACTGCGGTCAGCCAGGACATCGTGTGGCGTCGTGCCCAGCGCGCCCTTCACGCCAGACGCGGCCGAACGCTCGACTGGGGGGCCGTGCCGATGAGATCCTGAAGCCCGAGAAGGATGCAAGTCAGGGTAAGCATGAACCGGGGGGAACCGAACCCAGCCCTCCATCGGGGACTTCTCTCAGTGAGAAACGGCTAGAGTTGTCGGGGGAGCTGTCTGGATACGGGTTGAGTGTTAGGGTATGTGCGTTAATCGATTCCGGAGCAGATGATTGTTTTATAGACCCGTGTGTGGTTGAAGCATTAGGAAGCCCGGTAGAGACCTTGGAAAAGGTCAAGCAGGTTTTCGACCTCAACGGGCGCCTACTGGCGGAGGTACATCTGTCTACCGGTCCTCTCAACCTGAGACTCTCGGGAAATCACGAGGAGAGAAGGAGGTTTTTTATTATGCCGTCCCGTTCTGCGCCCCTAGTGTTGGGCCTTCCATGGCTTAGAACGCATAATCCGGACATCGACTGGGAAAGGCCGGCTTTAGAGAACTGGAGTCCCTTCTGCCATGCCCACTGTCTAAAGTCGGCAGGAGGGGCAACATCGGTACCAGCTAGCTTAACTCCCGAACCGGTATGTCTTGACCACGTCCCCAAAGAGTATCATGATTTAAGTAAGGTCTTTAGTAAAGATCGTGCACGAGCATTGCCACCCCATCGTCCGTATGATTGTGCGATTGACCTGATTCCCGGTGCACCATTGCCGGGTTCTCGCTTATATCAAGTGTCCCAGCCGGAACAGGACGCGTTACGGGAGTACATTACTGAGTCGCTAGCGTCAGGTCAGATACGCCCGTCCAAGTCTCCCGTAGGAGCTGGATTCTTCTTCATTGAGAAAAAAGATAAGACACTCCGCCCTTGCGTCGACTATCGCGGTCTGAATGATATTACTGTTAAGAATAAATATCCCCTTCCCCTGCTTGACTCAGCATTTGCTCCATTGCAGTCGGCCGGGGTTTTTACTAAACTGGACCTCCGAAGCGCCTATCATTTAGTGAGAATACGGGAAGGGGACGAGTGGAAGACTGCATTCAAGACGCCACTCGGACACTTTGAGTACTGTGTCATGCCTTTTGGACTGACCAACGCCCCGGCAGTGTTCCAATGTTTAATTAATGACGTTCTCAGGGATATGTTGAATACATTTTGCTTTGTTTACCTCGACGATATCCTGATTTTCTCACGCAATATTCATGAGCATAGGCAACATGTTCGCCTGGTCCTCCAGCGCCTATTAGAAAACCGGCTCTATGTGAAAGCAGAAAAGTGCGAGTTTCACGCCAAGTCTGTGCAATTCCTGGGGTTCATTATTGAGGGAGGGCAGTTACGGGCAGATCCGGTGAAAACTCAAGCCGTGGTCGAGTGGCCGACTCCCAAAAACCGTAAACAGCTTCAAAGATTTTTGGGGTTCGCTAATTTTTATCGTCGCTTTATTAAAGATTATAGTTTACGGGCAGCCCCCCTTACTAAACTGACGTCAACTAAAGTACCCTTTAGGTGGTCACCTGTTGCCGAAGATGCATTTTTGAAATTGAAACAGCAGTTTGTCAACCCGCCAGTGCTCATCCACGCTAATACAGATTTGTCTTTTGTGGTCGAGGTTGACGCGTCGGATTCAGGAGTGGGGGCGGTCCTGTCCCAGCGGTCGCCAGAAGACGGGAAGCTCCATCCCTGCGCCTTCTTCTCCCGGCGACTGAGTCCCGCAGAGGCCAACTACGACGTCGGGAATCGGGAACTTCTGGCAATCGTCTTGGCTCTACAAGAATGGCGACATTGGCTGGAGGGCGCAAAGGAACCCTTTAGGGTGTTGACGGACCACAAGAACTTGGCATACCTTCAGTCAGCCAAAAGACTCAACTCTCGGCTGGCACGTTGGGCCTTACTGTTCACAAGGTTCAACTTTGTCGTGGACTACCGCCGAGGATCCAGGAACCAGAAGCCAGACGCTTTGTCCCGGATCCACGATGCGGCCGCGCCGGAGGATGGAACAGAACCAGTCCTACCCGCACATTGTTTCGTGGGGGCAGTTCGTTGGGAGGTCGAGAAGCAAGTCACTGAAGCCCAGGAGGGGCTCGCTGTGCCGGAAGAGTGCCCGGCAGAGAAACTGTTCGTTCCTGACCCGGTGCGGGCTGAGGTCCTACGATGGGGTCACACCTCACGAGTGGCATGTCACCCAGGGATCAACCGGACTCTTGCCCTGATCAGCCAGCGGTTTTGGTGGGCCGACATGAAGAAAGACGTCACAGAATTCGTCAAGGCATGTACCGCTTGTGCGTGCGGGAAATCGTCCCACCAGCCGCCGATGGGACTGCTGAGGCCGCTACCCATCCCGACGCGGCCTTGGTCTCACATCTCGTTGGATTTCATCACCGGCCTCCCCCGGTCAAGGGGGAACACGGTAATCATGACCGTAGTCGACCGGTTTTCGAAATTGACTCACTTTGTTGCTCTATCCAAACTGCCATCGTCCTGGGAGACTGCTCAACTCCTCGTCCGTCATGTCTTCCGTCTTCACGGCATTCCGGTGGACTTGGTGTCCGACCGGGGTCCTCAATTTGTCTCCCAGGTCTGGAGGAAATTCTGTAAGCTGTTGGGCGCCACAGCCAGTTTGTCATCCGGATATCATCCACAAACCAACGGCCAGACGGAGAGGGCCAACCAGGACCTTGAAGCTGCTCTACGATGTGTTTGCCTGCACAACCCGGAATCCTGGTCTTCGCACCTCTCCTGGATCGAGTACGCCACGAACACTCTGCCGTCCTCTGCGACAGGTCTTTCTCCCTTCAAGGCGGCGTACGGCTACCAGCCACCCCTGTTCCCTTCTCAGGAAGGTCCCGTCGAACTGCCCACCATCCAACACCACCTCCGGCGGGCCCACAAGGTATGGCGGGAGACCCGAGCGGCGCTATCTCGCTCAGCGGCCCGCAATAAGGAGATTGCGGACCGTCGGCGGCGTCCGGAGCCCTCTTACAAGCCAGGAGACAAGGTCTGGCTCTCATCCCGGGACATGCGTCTGGCTGGTTGCTCGAAGAAGTTGGGTCCGCGCTACATTGGACCTTTTGAAATACTCACCGTCATCAACCCAGTAACTGTGAAACTCCGTCTTCCGCCTTCACTCAAGGTGCATCCAGTGTTCCACGTTTCCCTCCTCAAGCCAGAGACTCCCAGCCCACTGAACCCGCCAGCACCCGCTCCGCCTCCTCCCCGAGTGGTCGATGGGGATCCTGTCTACACGGTCAAGGAAATCTTGGACTCAAGGTGCAGGGGCCGGGGCTTCCAGTATCTGGTCGACTGGGAAGGTTACGGACCAGAGGAGCGGCAATGGATCCCCCGCTCCTGGATCCTTGACCCGTCTTTGCTCGACACCTTCTATGCTGCGCATCCTGATAAGCCAGGTGGTCCGCCAAGGGGCGTCCGTTAAGGGGGGGGTACTGTCATGGTTCGGTTCTCAGCCTGTTGTGCTTTTGTGTGTGTGTGTTCCAGTGCTGCCAACGAGGGGGGCGTTCCCCAGCCCCGCACCTGCATCGCGTTGACAATCAGGACTTTAAAAGGACTCCGAGCGGCACAGCAAGCCGTCGGATTATTATTTGCTCATCTTCGTGTCCAAGTGTTCTCCGCGTTTCCTTGTTGGTAAAGTTTCTTGAATCTGCCGTCGTCTTTAGTTTACTTGTATTCACGTGTGTATTTCCGCGTCGCCTTTTGTTGTTATTCTCGTGTGATTAATTCCGTGTACATTTCGTGTCGTCCTTGCCGGGTGCAAGCATTTATGTTTTTCTAGTCCTTGCTGTTAGCAAGTGTTTTTTTGTTACGTTAGTTCTCCTTGCCGTTTGCAAGCGATTTTGGTTATGTTAGTTCTCCTTGCAGTAGCAAGCGCTTTTTGTTACATTCGTGTTCCCTGCCTTTTGCGGGAGTTTTGTGTTTCCCAATTCCTCCTTGCCTTTTGCAAGTGCCTTTTGTTATTGCCGTGTGCCTCGCCTGTGTGCAGGGGCACCGCTGTAAATTTCGCTTACTTGCCCGCGAGCAAGCTTTGTTTCCTCGGTGCATCCAAAGTGATTAAACGAGATTGTTTTCCTCCTCTGAGCCTGTCTTTCTGGGATTCGTTTTTTATCGACTCTGCTGAGTCGTGTCACTTTGCAGTATCGGCCGATACCAAAGGCTGTCAAGTGCATACCAAAGCAACAGAGGGCGCTATGAAAATTAATCATTAAGGAAAAGGGTAATCAATCATGTCTAATTGTGGCGTTAATATATATTGTAAATAGTGTTGTTCCGATACCGTTTTTTGGCCCCCGATACCGACACCGATACCCATCTTTGCAGTATCGGCCGATACCGATACCATACCGATACTTATACTTAAGGGTTTTTTTTCCTCAACATGAAAAAGCTGTCCTGCTATTGGTTCAGAACATTCAAGGGACAATAGGATATCTTAGATCGGCACACAGTGAACATGTCACATATCAGTGAATGTCGTGCACCAGCAAGACACAAGATGCTGCAACCAATATCCTATATTAGCGTTGGAATTAATGGTATGGTCTGGAACAAATATTCATATTTCAGATGATGACAAATTTGTGGGGAAATGCAGTATTTTAAGTGAATAGTAGACTAGTGTTTGGAATTGTGCAATTCAAGTTTTTCTTGTCAGTTTTTTTTTCACACAAGAAGCGAGTTGAGAATGAGTCAACTACGCCTCTGCTGGTCACATCCAAGTAGTGCACTCCAAATCGCCTCAATAATGCACCAAATTCAAAACAATCGATAACTGGATCTATTTTCAACATGATTTTGCTGCCAGGGGGATTGTGCAGATGTAGTCCACAAAGATAACCAGAATTGCACATTCATTGTTATTTCATGAAAATAAACAGCATGGACGTACTGTGTGCCTTAGTTGATGTTGTGCGACACTTTCAAGTACCGCAATCCACATTGTGTCAATTAATTGTTAATGATATGAATCGTCGATTGTGTCTGGTCAAATTCCTGATCAATTCCATCTTAAATGCAAGCACAACGTTTGCCCAAAAAGGGCACGGCTGACAAAAATTTTATCACAGATGACAAGACCGCTAAAACAAACTAGCTGGAGCCCTTTTCAGTTAACAATTGGATCTCTAAGTCACAGTTTGTTTTTAACCTTTTGTTAAGAGTAGAAAACCCCAAGTTGAGCCCCTTTGACCTTTGCTTTGGACCTTTTTGCCCATAGACGCGACCCCGCAGAGCCCCAAGCCCTCCAGAATGCTTGGACCGGACCGTTGCTAAGCTCGATTCACATGGGGATCAATGGAACTGCATGTTGGCCTTGACAATGGTGAGTTTATGTGGCAACAGTCAAATGTGTTGTCTCGGGCTATTGTGGTGCCTTTTTTTAACATACAGAAGAGTGATTAACTCTTTTCAAAGAAGCATCCCGTTCACTCCCAGCTGTTTCACTGGATTTTGACTGATTTTGCAAGGCCGAAAGAATGTTGTGTTCTGTTGCCATGAAAACATGGAACCCACCAAAAGAAACATTAAAGTATCTTCTTTCATCAGGGAAAAATATATTTCTATCTGTTTACATTTTGCAGCAATTAGCATTACAATATAGCTAAGTTTTATCATTATTCACAAATCTATTTAGAATTGTGAGTAATTGAGCTTCTTTCAACATGGCACTGGTTGATCTCTTATACTCTGCTGCCATCTGCTTGCTGTTTGTGTAATAACCATTTTTTTCTACTATTCTTTCAAAAGCCTATCTATCAAAGCATTATGTATGGTCTAGCATAAAACAAAACAAAACAAAAAACGTATAAATGTGTCTTTGGGACACTTAAAACATTTAAAATAGAACGTATTTATACGTTTTTGGGAGCAAATGTTAAACATGCCAAATTCAAGAATAAAATAGCTGCTGTCACGTTTACATGAAATGTTGAGCTGCCTCAATCACAAAAAAATTGTTTTCTTAACTGCAATGGTGCCATTGCTATCGTCCTCATGCCCACACATTCCTGAACAATGACAGTACTTTATGCCACCATTATGACTAATATGCTGTATTTCCTGATACTTCATAGAAGAGAGGCTCTCTTTTTAATTGGAACTCATTATGCGCCACATGGGCATACATCGAATAACTGATTCCAAAAACATTCCGGTCAATTTAGTAGCCTGTGAATGATGCCAGCAAAAATAAAAAGGAAGGTCTGCCGTTACGACAGCCTTCCCCCGGGAGTGCACCACGCATCTTCAAACACCAGCCGTGGTTTGGCGCTTTCCATCACATCCTCTTTGAATGTCGTCAAATCTCTCATTATGACAGCTATGCAGATGCAGGTCAGATGTTTTTATAGACACCCCCCCACCGCCGCCATACAGTCGATTCTTTGTTTTTGTCTGTCATGCTCAACAATAATTCAGCATCTGCCAACTGGGCTCCTACAGTAAATTGTCAATGTCCCTTGGGCAGGCTATCGCAAAGGGGCCTGATGGAGCCTGTCTGGTGGATGTCAATAGAGATTTCAAGGAAGAAAAAAAAAACTGGACTGAAAGACAAGAGGAGGAACTACATATTAATTTCAGTTATTTATATTTATAGTTTTTATAGTCATGTAAAAAGTCTTTGTTATGAGGTCAATTTTATCTGGATAGCCCTAAATCACAAAAGAGTTTCAAAGGGCTTCACAACGCCACAGTTGACAAACATTAGCGACATCACCTGATCCAAAAAATTTCAGTGTTACTCAAAAGTATTCGTTAATTAGCATTCACTAACTTCTAGCTCACTAACTCCCTCATGTCTGTCACAGTGTTAAAATGTTAAAAACTCACTGAAATGGAACGAGTCAGCATTGAAGCATTTCATGTTGTTGGATAGCCTCTCCATTTTATTATTATTATTATTTTTTTAATGAGAGCTGGTCTAATAAAGTGATCGAAAAATTGCGGTGTGCATAGAACTATGTGCGCTCCCTCTAGTGGTATGTGAACGAATCACTGCCTAAGTGCAGTTCAGTTGTACTGTATTTAAGTTTTAAAAAAAAAGGTACAACTGGTGCAAAAAAAATATTTTAATTAATATTTAAGCTTTTTTTTATATATTGAAGCGAAATGCTTATGTGCATAATGTTGCAATGGTTTCCCCCAGTGTTTTATAAGCCTGGCGGCCGCCCGCCACCAGTTTATTTTTGTTAGACTTATAGTAGGACTTGAAAGCATATTTGTATTCAAGTTAATTTTGCAAAAAAATATTGGCTTACTTATCGGTTATCGACATCGGCACTTTCTAAATTATTGGTTTATCGTATCGGTTGAAAATAGCATTATTGTGCATCCCGAGTAGAGCGTTTGAGAACACTTTTTGTGCCAAGAATTCTTTTTTTTTTCTACCTTGGTTGAGATCTTACACCGTGTTGGACATTTATTATTGTTTTGGATTTATACGTATGACCTAAAAAACAAGATAAAATTGTCTATTTTCCTTCAAGTAACACGTACTCTCCCTTTCCAAGAGAATGCACATGAGCCCAGAAAAAAAGGTAAGGGATTACCAGGGATGCGAATATGTCACTGTGATCAAAATGGAGGGGAAAAAAAAGGGCAGAGCGCATTTGCAAAGCATTGGCTTTAAAGGTTTTATGCAAAACATGATACCCCTTCTGCCTTTCCATTAACTGGCTGCATTGAATAGCTTAATATGGTATAGACGGTTTCACAGCGGCGCAATTAAAGGATTACGCTCGCATATAAGCACGCCGGCTGTATTTGCTGTTGTGCACGGCCATTCCGGTTCAGAGCCCCGACTGAGAATGTCGAGACGTGCGGGAGGGGTGGATGAAATAAACCCGTACGCTGAAGACGGTTAGCTACTGTAACAGCGTCGCATTCATCTCTCGGTACAATTCATGTTGTGACAACAGAGTTTGGTCAGCGTGAGCATCTTAATTTGATCAGCTTTATGTAAAGGAGGCACTTTGCAGGGTTTGGGTGAGGGCAGATTAACTGCAAATGTTTGCCTTGGAATTTGGACTGTGTGCTCAGCGTGATAATCCCGCCAGCAACCAATCACAAGAGAAAATAAATTAATAACAATGGATGTCGTTTGCTTATCGTCGCATGCTTTCTGTTTACGGTTATGGGGGGGGGGGGGGGGGGGGATCCAGACGTCTGGCGGGGCTAAACACTGGCGCATGCGGCGTGACATGTTTATTTTAGATCAAGACATAGCTTACAGCTCCATCCAAGAGCAGGCTTGTTCCTAAAATGGTTTATTTCAAGTATAAGGCTTTTAACTCTTATTGTTGTCGTCGTCTTTTTTTTTTCCCTTTCTTCACAAGGAGACATCATCATCACCATATAAAGTAAATAGCATTTTATGAAAGGTAAACAGCGCAGTGACAGTTTACACCAGGGGTGTCCAAACTGCGGCCCGGGGGCCATTTGCGGCCCGCCGTCCATTTTTTAGTGGCCCGCGACATATGCTAAAAATGGCATTTTGACTCAGTTCAAATAAAATAAACAAAACAAAAATGTTTGGAGATGGTCAAAGTAAGAAGGGAGGCTATCGAAAAACAGGTGCTGTTAAAGGTTATTTTAGATAACTAAAACTAATGAAAAAAATAGAATTAAAAAAACAAAACAAAACAATATTGTTACCGAAATAAAATAAAAACAAAAATGTTTTTAAAAAAATGAAAACTAACTGAAACTACATTTTATGTTTATAAAACTAACTAAAACTAACGATAATAATTATAGCAAACATGTCCTTCGTTTTAGTCTTTAGAAATTCATTTAATGCATGAGCCTTTGGGGATGATTTTAAATGTGATTATTTATTTTTTTTTGTAGATTTATTTTGATATAAAGCGGAATAATGAAAGTATGTCACACAGAAGTGATGTCATCAGCCAATAGAAAAGCACCTTGAGATGACGTTGCTCCATGCTGTTTTTTAACACTCATTCACTGCCAGCCATTTCAGAAAATTTCAGAATTTTTAATACCAATGTGATATTATGGTCAATAATTATATATAAACCGAATCTACCAAATAATAGAATAGACTGCCTACATTTTGTCCCGTCCCGTTCTTTTATAATTGACAGGAGAAAAATGTAGGTTTGCCAAAATACAGCCATTTCTCCCATGGACTCTGAAACTGTGTTTATTTGGTATAAAATGGGGCAATGATGTCATCTACCGGTGGTTGGGCATCAGTAAAGTTGTTTCCAAGTTTGATATTTACTGTGGAGCTTAGTCAGATTAGCCCCCATTTATCTCTCCGCTGTAAAAAATACAATTGACAAGTATACTTGTCAAAGGCAGTGAATGAGTTAAATATTGCGCACAAGGAATACACATTAAAAAAAAAAAATACTAATACTGAAACTAACAAACTAAACTAAAATTAAGCTTCTTTTTTTTTTTAAAGAACTAACCTAATAAAAACTAACAGAACCACCCTGAAAACTAATCAAAACTAACTAAAATGAAAAATTCCAAAACTCTAATAACCCTACTGCCATATTACAAATAGTGTTGTTCCAATACCGATACTGGTATCGGCGCCGATACTGCATTAAAACAGTGGTATCGGTATTGGTGACTACTCAGAAGTAACATCCCGATACCATTAATTCCAACGCTAATATAGGATTTTGGAGGCAGCATCTTGTGTCTTGCTCGTGCACGACATTCACTGGTATGTGACATGTTCACTGCATGGCGATCTAAGATATCCTATTGTTCCTTGAATGCTCTGAACCAATGGCAGGACAGCTTTTTCATGTTGAGGAAAGAAAACCTGAAGTATCGGTATGGTATCGGTATCGGCCGATACTGCAAAGCTGGGTATCGTATCGGGACCAAAAAAAAAGGTATTGGAACAACACTAATTACAAATAAATTGGTTTATATACTGTAGCATTTTTCTAAATATGCAAAAACACAAATAAATTATTTGTACAATTTTTAGAAGTAAACAGAATTTCATATATCCAAAGTGGAACGCGATCAGATCAGTGATGCAGTTCGGGTTCTGACCAAAACATATGCTGGCATCCTGGACATGAAATCGCTTCCATCTTTGGACACATTGGCAAAAAACAAAGAGCTAAAAGGTTTTTTTTTGTTTTTTTGTTTTTTGCAAATACACCCTGAAAAACACAAAAGCGCACACCCACCATGGAAATATTAAAACGACTGCAGCCCGCATTGAAAATGTTGGCGCGTGTGGCGCGTCTGTCACACGCAGAAGACGTGTCAGTCTTTGGCCAACCCCCATCTCTTTGGCGACTCCTAATTCCCCTTTTACCTCCCCATTTGCTGCAGCCCATTCAAACGCTGTCACTCAGCGCCTAGAAATCCATTAAACCTAAAGGCCGCTGTTCATTCACCTGAAAGAATGGAAAAATACACACCAGTAGTTTGTGGGGATTTGAGACGCACACAACTTCCAAAATGGGCTCCCGCCCCCTCCTGCACTCACTTGGACAATTTCTGTCCACAATCCAGAACTAGCATCACATTGGATAGTATACTGGACTACATTTCTATGTTGCAATAGAAAACTAGTTGACATCGATTCAACCTGAATTGCATTCAGACATGATTAATCAGCAATCAATGAATGACCTATCAACCCCAAAAGCTGATTTCAAAGGGCATTAAATTATGAGACCTCCAAATATCTCACACAAAAGACCACGGCTGCGATGGGAACCTTTGACTCATTCCCTACTTGCTAATTACTATATATTAAATCTTAGCGAGTTCACCAAATAAAATCCCTATCCTGTATAATAATTAAGGAGTATGGAAAATAAATGTGTTTGGCTTTTTTGGTGTTTTTTTTTTTTTAAGCTTATTGACACAATTCATTTTATTTTCTATCCATTTTTTTAACCACTTGCTCCTCACAAGAATTGCGGGGGTGCTGAAGCCTATCCCAGCTGTGGGTACACCCTGGACTGGTTGCCAGCCAATCGCAGGGCACACAGATACGAACAACCATCCACACTCACAAGCACACCGAGGGACAATTTGGAGTGCCCAATTAACAACCTGCCATGCAAGTCTTTGGACTGTGGGAGGAGACTGGAGTACCCGGAAAAGACCCACGCAGGAGAACATGCAAACTCCACCCAGGAAGGCTGGAGCCTGGACTCGAACCGGAGTCCTCAGTACTGGGAGGCGGATGTACTAACCACTCAACCACCGTGTCGCCCGCATGTTATTTTATTTTATTTTTTATTTTAGTTGTATCGTCATGAAAACACATTGTATTTATAGCGGGGAAAAAAGCTGTAAGAACGTTTAAAAAATTGTAATATTACAAGATTAAAGTTGTATTTTCCTTGGCATCAATAATATGTAAAAGTCAAAGCTAAACGAGAATAAAGTAGGAGTAAGTTATACAACATTTTGACAAGAATTTCAAAAGTACAACTTTTTCTTGCACTATTACACCTTTTATTCTGAAAAACACGCAAATAGACGGAAATGGGACTTAATTTCTGTAATAACACTCCTTTGTTTTGGAAGAAAACAGCATACACAAAGTGCAAAGAGATTATGTACAATCTTAGACCATTCACTGTACTCACAACCGCTTAGAAACTATAGCTAAATATTGTGTTTTATAGCAAACAGAAAATCTGCCATGAATATCAAATATGTCAACTTTCAGAGTCTTTGTCTAACCTTTCAGAGGCCAAATCTCAAATGGCTCCAACTTCGCCCTTCAACCTATCGAGCTTCTGAGTTTTGCCACGAAAATGACCCCTTTCACTTTAATTACGAGGAATCTCATTGACCCGTCGACTTGCTTTTTGTCCACAAACAGGTTCGAAAGTGATCCGGCGACCGACTCGGCTCAGCCTGCTTTTTTGACAGATGTGGCTTGCCGGAGGTGTGCGCGCTAACCTGACAGCGGGAGTGTGCGTGACCCTCCGCCGGGCGAGAGGAGTGACAAGCGGGCGCACAAAAGCTCTCAGTCAAAAGGCTGTTTAATAATCATCATTATGGAGTGAACATTGCGCCGCCGGGATGAGTAAACACATCTCTATTGATCCGATGGCGGCGCACGAGAAATATTTTTCTCCTGGCGGGCTCACCTCTCTGTTAAAGTGCAGCCTTTTCAACGCCAGCAAAGCATTCCACGAGAAAAAAAAAAAGCCGAGAGGTACAAAAGGAGCGTTGACATTTGGGCCATTTGTAAATAATAGCGTTAGCAAGCGGGCCTATCCATAATCCCCTGAAAACTGCTGTCCGCCGAGATCGAACGCCCGCGTTGGAGAAGATCAACGCGGGCTGATGCGGTTTTATTTGTCTTTAACGTCACGCTCGCTCAGTGTGAAAAACAGTCTGGAGTAAACGCTAACGACAACAACGCTCTTAGACACTTCAAATTGGACGTGAAGCGGCGGGCCGAGAAGCCATTGCACCCCAGTGGAGCGCTAATCTGCTGAAGCTCTCGAGTGAATAAGACCTTGATGGGGAGAGAAGAAAAAAAAAAAAACACCTCGGGAGCTATTCGCAATACAGATTGATGATACACAGCGAGGCCTCACGCTCAGTCACAAACAGCCATAGAGAAGCGCTTTGGTTTGCTTATAGTGGAAATCTGCTTGCCAACACTTTCTCATAGGAAATAATGGAGAATATATTCTTAGCCAACCAATGTAAAGTAAAACTCAATTCTGTAATTCTGAACATCTGGACATTTCATTTTCTTCTAAATCTTTCATCGGATTGATTGTGGTTCCATTTTGAGTGACGTGCGATACTGCAAATTTTGGTGTCGATCCAATACCAAGTAAATACAGGGCCAGTATCGCCGATACCAATGTCTATCGATACTTTTTGAAAATTTTAGTATATATATATATATAAAATTTTATTTTTTTTAATTAAGGTAGCTGTATAATTGGATTGCTTATTCAGAGTCAAATTTCAACCTTTAAGTGTTTTTGAGGATAGATACAATTAGGACAGTTTATTAATAAATAGAACCATTCCAACAATGACAAAATATTTTTTTACGTTCTTAAACAAAGTGCACAAAGTGATCATAGGAAAATAAATTTAAACACATACTTTATCATTTACTGTTCAGATACTACAAAGAGAAAAAATAACTAAAAATGCTGCCTTCATCACTTCTTTTCAACCTAAATTAACTCATTCACTCCCATCCATTTTCAATGAAGCAACCCCCTTCGCTCCTTGGCTGTTTTCCTGTATTTTGACTGATTTTGCAAGGCCCACAGAATATTGTGTTCTATTGCTATAAAACCGTGGAACCTACCAAAAAAAGATTAGTCTCTTCTTTCATCAAGAAAAAAATATAATAATCATTTTGCAGCAATTAGCATTAGAATATAGCTCAGTTCCATCATTATTTACAAATCTGCTTTGAACTGTGGGGAAATCAGCTTGTTTTGACATGGCCTTGGTGAATCTCTCATACTCTGCTGCCACCAGCTGGCCGTTTTTGTAATAACTACCATTGCTTCAACCGTTCTCTCCAGTAGAGAATCTGCATCAAAGCCTTCTGTATGCTCTAGCATAAAAAAATAAATAAAAAAACAAAAACAAAAAAAACGTATAAATGTGTCTTTGGGACACTTAAAACATTTAAAATAGAACGTATTTATACGTTTTTGGGAGCACGATATTAAAGGTCATGCAACAACAAATATAAAACATAAGAGACCAAAAAATATTTTTCAAGTACAATGCTGTACATGTTCATGCAATCTCCTAGAAAGATGAGATGCTAAGTCACGTGATGGCACACGATTGAAACACACTACTGTGATATGCATGTTATCTGCTTGACCAAACAGCAAACTAAACTAATAGATCGATATTTTAGTGCCAGTACCGATCCGATATCGATACCCACTTGATATCGTTAATATCGATATTTGTATCGATCCGCCTGCCTCTATCCATTTTACTTCACTTAGCGTGACGTCGGTTTGTTTTTGTGAGGGGGGAAAATATCAAATTGAATGCTTCATGGATGTACTCTAATTGCACATTCAAATGATGACACCCTTTTCCTCGGCGCTATTATGACTTCCCTTGTTAGCGGAGCATCGCGCGATCGCTTTTAAGTTGCAATGGAGGCGTACCCTTTATCCAGAGGCGCTCCAAGAGAGGGGTGGATGGGCTCAAGCACTTGCTATGCTGTTATTTTGTGAGCAACTAGCGCTTAAGTGAAAGCAAAGGGCACCTCTTCCCAGCGGGAAGTGGACAGCCATTCCCCGTTGTAATGATGGGCCCCAACGAGCTCGCCTCCATTCAACTCCCGAGAAGCTCACTGACGAAGGACGCCGCCACCTAACGATTAGCGCTGTGCTAATGTCAGAGAGTCAGCCGCCTTCAAATGTTATTTTCATCTTTGTGTGTGTTTTGATGACACCGCTTTACAAACACGCAGCCTCCCTGTCAACCACGCCCACCATCTCATCCATGTCCCCACTGTGTGTCTGGCTGTTTCCATCCTTTTCATTTTTGAGTGCTCTAAACACGCACAGTGGGTCATTCGCGCTATATTGACCAAAGTGTTGGTGCAACAAAGCACCGTAATCAGACGAGGACTGAGGACTAAGCAAATTATCCCTGCTAAATTAAAACCATAAGCACAAAAGCAAGATAGTAATTGTTTTGTATACTCGGGAGCAACAATCAGAAGCTGAGTGTTATTCATTATTATTTTTTCATAAAGGCAAGCTGTTTAAGGTGCCTGTGCAGCATTATGAAGAGCAGAATAAAATACAATGCTAGTTTAGTAGTTCCGTAATGGTGTAAGTCAGTGGTGAAGGTGATGGGGGTCTAAAGGTAAAAATGGAACAAATGCAGAGAAGCAGCAAAGGGGAAAAATGAAGTACTTGTTTTAAAAAAGCAAACAGGAAAAATGAAAAAAGAAAAAAGAAAAAAAAAACACCTAAACTAGGTATCTTGGACCGAGACCGTTGATTTCCGAACCACTGGTGGACCAATCACAGAGTGACATTGTGTTTGGGGGCGGGATATGCAGCTGTGGCGCAACCAGGAAGTGCGGACCGTCCGAAACAAGCTAACCTAATACGTACAAATGGACGCTGCTGTTGTCCAAAGCGCTAAATTGAATTTTTCATTTATTGGACGATGAAGTTTTTTTGTTTTTTTTTTAATAAGTAAATTTCGTATCCCACTGTGCCGTTGATATTGACTTTTACGTCGTCAAGGTTTGTCAGGATTCATTCAAGGTCATAAAGACGTTCGCCAGATGTTCGCCAACAGTTTTCAGTGCCAGGTATTTTCAAACCGTCCTTTACCCCAATACTTTAAAAACATATAAAAATAAGTATCTGGGACTGAATGACTGGACTCTGAAAACACATTTTAAAACGTTTTTGGCACCGAAAGAATTTGGTCGCCAACAGTTTAAAAACAAAAACAAAAAAAAACATTTGAAAACCATTAAAACTGTTGGCGAACGTTTGCGATCTTGAACAAACCCTGACGAGGAATCAACATTCACTACCTTTGCAAACACACGCCAACGTTCGCCCCTCACTGGGATATGGGCTTGTTTTGAGTTCATTTGGTTACAGTATTCGCACATTGGCCAGATTTTGGGTGTGATCGGATGGATGGATGGATGGATGGATGGATGGATGGATGGATGGTTTTCCACACATGACTACAATCAGCAGCAACTAATACCATAAAAGTGTTTTGTTTTTTTGTTTTTTTCAGTGTAGCTAACTATAATTTTGCACTTATCCTCACATTAAAACGCGCCTGAATACATTTTCATTTTCTTTTCAACCTCTTTTGTTTCCATACTCCCATTTGCAAGTCTTTGTTTATGCCTCTTTGTTCTTGTCCCCGCCTCATTTTATTTTTTTGCATCTGAACTACACGGCGGCAGCAATGAGGTCGGCAACGAGAGAAAAACTTTCCTGAATGCATAACCAGCGAGAGCTTTTGAACGGGTCGATTTTTGAAATGTGCCAGAGTGGCTCCCCGCTGAGCAGTAAGCTAGGACTTTGATGTATCGCTCTGTAATGTGGTTGTTATCCATAATCGGCTTGAATTCAGGAGGGCCGCGGCTGAAAGGGAGCTACAGCGCCATAACACATTCTTGTGGGACATTCAAAGCGGGGACCGTCGTCTTCCCATTAAAAAAAAAATCCTCCACTCTTGGCCGGGACTTAACCCTCCGCGCTTAAGCACCTGAAATTATGCATCAGTAAAACTGCAAGACACTGATATTTTGTGATAGTGTCAGTCAGCGTAGGTTGTAGAGAATAATATTGCCCTCTGCATACGGTGTGTCATTTAAAAGCTGCAGACTTGGCAAGGTGCATAAATGTGGTCCTCTTTCGGCATTTTACAACGATGTCATGAACACAGTCACGACATGGACCTCATATTATTGTATGTAAATGATACACGTCAATGGCCAATGACGTGTATACAGCAGTGATGTAACGATATCCAAACATCACGGTACGATATTATCACGATATGAAGGTCACGATACGATAATTATCACAATATTGTGGGGGCGTTGGTGATATTTAAAAGAGATCACAATATTGTAAAAAAAATATTGTAAAAAAAAAAAAATTGCTTGTACTAAAAAAAAAAAAAAAAAAAGCACAATATTATGCTTTTGTACATAACAGCAATGCATATAAACCACCTACAATCTCTAATAACAATATTGAGCCACTTACTTGGTAATTGATCGCTTCACAAGCAAATTAGCTTCCCCTTCATCTGACAATTAGCATAGATTTTAAACATAGAAGGCCAAAACATCCCTAATGAAAATTAAATTGCACAAATAAACTAGCCACTAGAGGGTGCTAGATCTGCACAAATGGAAATCAACATGACTTTTTCAACAAATATGTTCCTTTTAAATATTGTGAACATGACGACGACGATATTGTGGCAGTTTTAATATCACGATATCACGATATTGACCTTATCGTGACATCCCGAGTATACAGTGCCGAGCAAATGCAATAGAAATGCTCATGAACGTTGGAAAAGATCAGTACAAGCCAGAAATTGCAGCAGCTGCTTTAATGTTGACAAGTGAGCCAGACTTAGGCTGTTTTTAACCCCTATAAGAAGTCTTGCTATGTTCTCGTCGCCAAGCCATATGAAGAATAAAGACGGTTGTTGGCATGTGCAGCACTGCAAGTAGTTGCCAGAAATTGCTGCTAATTTAGCTATGCTTGGCTGTTTGTCTTAGAGAGAAAAAGTCCTCCATCTTGCCATCTTAAAGCGGAAGTCAACCCAAAAAACATTTCCATGCAGTCCCACTAGCCCATATACAGTATTCTGCTAGTGGAATATGAGTTAAGCAGCAAAAAACAGCCATTTTTATCCAGTTCGGTGGGCGGCCATTTTGCCACTTTCTGTCGACGGAAGATGACATCAACGTTGCTGAGTTCTTTGGTAACGACCAATCACATCTCAGCTCCAGGAAACAGGTGATCCAAGATTGGTCGTTGTCTGATCGCGGAGCAACTGTGACGTATCTTCAGTCGACAGCGAGTGGCAAAATGGCTGCCCCCTGAGATGGATAAAAACAGCTGGATTTTGCTTCATAACTCATATTCCACAAATTATTCAGAATGTCATGTTTATACTAGTGAGGTCACATATATTCATGCCAAGTAAAGTTTAGGTTTGACTTCCACTTTAACCCATAGGTGGGTTTCATGTGACATCACAACAAGCGCCCAACCCCAGATGGGCGACAGGAAGTAATTTCCCCATAGGAAAGATCTGAGAAAATGCCGAAGTTTTCGCTGTTTATGGCTGTACCAACTGGTCCAATCGAGAAAAAAATATAAGCTACTTTAGCGGCCCGAAAGTAGTAACCCATAAAGGTGAATTGTATTTTTATTTTTTTAATTACCGAAAGAAGACGGCAGACCTGAATTAAAAACCTTCGTCTGAAATCCGGAGGAGCAAAGTTGGACAACGCTCGTATATGCATAGCGATCACATCGCGAAAGGTAAGGACACAGTAATGAAACTACTTTTACATAGCTGAATAAAACTCTCAGCAGGCTGGTGTGATATTATCGGAAACATAGCTAACCGTGATAATGCTAAGTGGAGTTTATTCTACAGCTTGTGTGTCCATGCGAGGTAGCTTTGTCTTTGTTTTTAGCAATGCTAGCTAGGTTAGCTATTACAACGAGTGGCCACAACACACATTAGACGTCTGAGAATGGTTAACCTATAGCAACACGTAGAAAATAGCAAGTAAAGTAACAGTTAGCTAGCTAGCTTGTAGCCTGATGCCAGTGGTACCGTTGTGTACATTTGAGTTGAAAAGAGAAAAAGAGACATTCACTCACCCGAACAAAAACAAGACAGCAGTAAATTAGTGCTTCTTTTGATCCAAGTTCGCTGACCCAACCACACACGAAATAGTTGTAAGCCTCCAGACTTTTATACGCCTTTGGCTAGCGGTGTAGTACGATGTCTGGAGGACGAGGTAGTTCGCGATGTCGATTGCCTCCACACCAGGCAAATCTGACACGAGTTCGAAAAAAAATCTCTTTTCCTCATAGTGTAAGGATCATATCTGACATATTTGACTATTTTTAGAGCTTGTTGTTGTCACAAATAGGACGCTTTACTCGCCAGACATTCTTGGCAATTTAGCCAAGAATTTGAGCACGGAGGAAGAGCTAGGGAGTCCAACAGCTCTACTGTTCTTGGTCTCGCTTTTTGTAAAATAAATTTCCTCCCAAAATGCAACTTATAGTCTGAAAAGTGTGTGGACTTTTTTTAATCCACTATTTCCTAAATTCAACTCTTTCCCTCAGATGGTGGTTCTCTCTATGCAGTCAGTACTCACTCCCAGTGTGACACATTTTTTTTCAGTTGGACAGGTGCCAAACCTTTGCCCAAGCCCATCAAAAGTCTTGAGGGATGAAAAAGAAAATGCTACTTCTGCCCGCCATAACAAGCCGAAGAACGAGAGAAGTCACAAAATTGTTCAAGCGTGTTCATTTTGCCTTCTTACCCCACCTCAAAGCAGACATAGACGCCGTTCTGCACGCTTGCCTCCCACCCATTAGCGGGAGCTAAATTAACAGCATTTAAGTGTCTATTAAAACCCCAACGCTTTGCCGCCTCTGGCTGACCTCACCGTGCCCTTGTTCCATCCGCAGCGGCTCATTAAAATGTCATAATTGCAGGTGAGCATCCTGCAGTATCAACACGCTTAATTGGCAAAGCGAATGGGGTTCACGGCGGCGGCACACGGATAAACCTGGCGCAGAATTCGAATAAATAACAGTTATCATTAGCGGGCCCTGCCTGTTTCATTAACCAGGTCGTGTTTCCTTATTAACCGAATGAGAAATGTTTTCCGGCAATTTATTACAAATGAAATGGCAATTAAGTGATGATAGTATTTTTGAACATTCTGCTCTTGGTGTTTAATTTTTTTCCCACCCACCATTTAAAGAGTAAATTAATCATGCATGCATTGGAGGCAAATGATGTAAAAACAAGGAACAAAAGTGGACCTCAAAGCCCATTCTAGGAGGTCCAGCATGATAAAAGATGTTTATTTTATTTTTGAAAATAATTTTCTTTCCTGTATTAAGTCAAGCACCAGAATTGTGCAGCAGTTTTGGCCACAAATTGGTGCTGGCTTAGGGAAAATGCACATTTTTCACCCCCTGAGAAAAAGGGCTATTTTAATGGAGGTGGATTTTTATTCCAACATTACAACTTAAGAGACAAGATAATGACATTTAAAAAAAAAAAAAAGTGCCAATTTATGCCTGTTTTTCTCTCGACTGTAAAGTTAAACAAATACTAAAGGACAATTTATTGAAAAAATAATAATAATAATAAAATAAATAAAAAAATAAATAGATAGATAAATAAATAAAGTCAGATGTTTTTGCCTGTAATTCCAATCTTTATTAGCATTAAGGGATCAAAAATATGTTATTTTATTCATTATATATTTTTAAATTAATTAATTATTATTTTATTTAATTAATTGGTTATAAGAATTTTAGTCTACCAAATGTTGGAATTGACATTGGCCTAAAAAAATAAAATAAAATAAAAAATACAAAATAGCCAGGCTTTAATTTTTATGCTGTGTTTGTGTTTCAGACCAAAAAAAAATACAAATAGGCCTTCATGCTATGAAGTAGTTTGGAGTTGTTTTTACCCCCCCACAACACACTCATGTGAAGGTTTAACTTTGTCGCTAATCGGCTCTTCGATTTCATTTATGTCATCTTGCATCGCCCTATGTGCACTAACTGGATACATATGATGGGAACTCTTTTTAACCTGCCTCTGAACCGTCAAATTTCTGCTCGCTCTTGATCTGTCCAGTTTTTTAAAAAACATTTTAGGTCCCCTCAAAGCCCGCCGAAAGCTTCTTAGTAACAGTCGGCCGATCAAAGCCACCGCGGCCTTTCCATCCTCCCCTGAACTGAAGCACAAGTTTGGGATCATCTGAAAGAAAAGGGGGGGAGGTTGGGAGTTGGCGGGCAAACTCAAATGGCATTGCTAAAGCCGTGTCGTATTGGAAGTCATTATACTGGGAAGTTTGAGTGTGGAAGTGTTTGCATTCGTAACAGAGGATTCTGCAGTGAAGTAAGAACTGGGAAAGGCTTTGTTTTCTTTTCTCCTTCACATCAAGACCAAGAGGAAATTAGGACTATTAAAAACAACTAGTATTGTCAAGTTAGCCTTTTGATAATAAAATAAGATGTGGCTCTATCTGCTGATTGTTTCCATCAAATTCCATTACACCACCTGCACCACAATTTAGACCTCCTTTTAGCTAGTCTAAAATCTAGTCTGCCAAATTATGAGATGTGCAATAAAAATAAATAAATAAATTAATTAAAAAAAAACACAATACCTCCAAAGTGAGAATCTAAACACGCAAACTTCAGGAGGTTCAGTGCTATATTAAGAAAAAAAAACAAAAAAAAACGTGTATGTGGGGAAAAACCTGCACGGGTAAGCTGAAACGTGAACGAGGTATACGCTGTATTATTCGTGTAGGTTTTTGTGTATTTGTTCGCTATTATTTGGCGGTCAGGGTCAGCTGAGGCGCCGGGTATCAAGGATCACAAAAAGTGTGTGACAGCTGACAATTTGGAGCTTTTGATTAGGAATTGTTGATATGACCACTCTTTGTGGGTCTCTCCCCAAACTCACTCCAGGGATTCCGGGGCTGAAACAAGGCGACGGTTGACAGAATCTGACGCCTTCCTCCTCGCCGTCGCCTCCCTGCTGAAAAGCCCGATAATTAGGGATTTTGTGCAACATGCAGACGGGGGGGGGGCAAAAAAAATGTGCCAACAGAGAGTGCACAGTGTCACACGTGTCACCAATTATGCAGCCTTTTTGCTTATGGATGCAGCCGGCTGCTGTTGCAGTGACACGCAGGCAGCCGAGTGCACGGGAGCACAAGATGCGCGCGGGGTGGCGGTGACATCATTACGCGCCTAATTCAAGTTTATCCCTGACATATGCTGATTATTTAGCACCGCTACCATGTCAGCACCAATACAAACAACACATGATGTTGCTTATTACAGTACTGTACTGTTTGTTTTTTTCCCAGTGACTTTTTTTTGCCTTTTCAAGGTGCTCACTTTTGACATAATGCAGAATATAGAGTATAATTTAAACACACTACTGTGCAAAAGTCACCACAGCACCAGTGGATTTGTTGTTTAGAAATGCCATCATGAGCATATTCTGTAAAAGTAGGATTACAATGATCAACTAATCTTTTTTTTAAATTTTTGCCAAATTTGTTTACTAAATACTAAAAAACATTAATTTGAGGTTACTTTTTATTATTATTTTATTAAAAATTAACCATTCCTATAAATAGTGGTTTAAGAACTTTAATATCCGCATTAAAGTTAATTTTAAATATGAATATTATATTATTATTATTATTATATTACATATATTATTACATATAATACATTATTTAAAAAAATTAATTATGTTAACAAAAAACTTTTTTTTAACTATTTAAATATTCTTTGTCAAAACCAGTTTTTATAAATTAAAATCTTAAAACGTCAACATCCTTATCAAGCTAAAATTGTTTTGTTTATAATTATTATACATTTCACAAATATTTTTAAATGGTGAAAAAGCACTGCCGCAGTATGCGTTTAATCTGTCACATGTAACATACATCAAGCAATACATACACAATGAGATTTATTTATTTTTTTATTTTTTATCTATGCATCCATCTATTTTCTTGACCGCTTAATCCTCACAAGGGTCGCGGGGGGTGCTGGAGCCTATCTCAGCTGGCTTTAGGCAGTAGGCGGGGTACACCCTGGACTGGTTAATGCCAGCCAATCGCAGTTTATTTATTTATAATTTGGAAAAATATGCACTTGATATTTGTATTGTTGTTATAATTTTCTTTTTTTTAAGGATATATTTCCATGCAAGTCTTCTAAAAAGTCTATTGGGTGCGGCGTGGCTCTGTGGTAGAATGGTAGAATGGTGTATAGATAACAAATTGCGTTATACAGTATTTCAGTTAATTCCACTAATTCTCATCATGGTAAATGTGTGCCCAACTTTCCCAAAATATTATTCATACTTCCCATTGGAATTTTCCATGCAATTTTAAGAAATTGATGCAACTCCATGCATCACTCAACATTTCTAATCATAAAGTTATCCACCGTGTCATAATGACTGGAGCAGCAATAATGTGTTCCAAAGTAGCTGTGGTACATGTTTTGGAAATAAAACAAATGATAACAGTCAGATTCTTCCATTAACTCGGCTTTGAATAACACACCATGAGTGCGCTTTTATCCTCCAACTCTTATTATAAACGACACAGACTGTGCGCCCGCTTAAATTTCGCCAGAAGACGCCGTTGTGTGGAAGCTAATGACTTTCAAACACCTTAAGCTGGAAGAAACGAGGAGGCAAAGTTAATTGCAACATTGGAGACGGAGGGCCACTCCAAGCGTCCCCTTCATTTGTGAATTAGACACACGCATTTAGCCAAAAGGAAATGTAAAGTGGGATTGCTCACCATGAAGAGGAGGTTAAGTGCACTAATGGAAGGCAGCTAAGTGTTTGTTATTGTGCCCCCCATTATTTCTTTTCTCTTCTATATTCAGAGTTTGGATTCGCCGATGGGAGGGGGAAAAAAAGATGTTTTATTGGCTGCTCTTTTATGCGTCCTTGCAAAGAAAATGATGCTAGTGCGTAATGTTAACACATTCACTGCCAGCCCAGCAAAAATGCATTATTTGACGTCTTTTTCCGCCAATGGCAGTCAATGACTTAAGATGAGATGTAACCAAAATTGATGGATTTTTAAGCAACATTTGCCTTTAAAAAAAAAAAAAAAAAAAAAAAAAAAAAAAAAAGGAAAAAAGGAGGCTGCAATATAATCACAAAATATATTGGCACATTGTGTTTTAACACATTCACTGCCAGCCCAGCAAAAATGCATTATTTGACGTCTTTTTCCGTCAATGGCAGTCAATGAGTTAAGTGTCTCTCGTGAAACTTTCTGCGGGCATAAAGTACATTTTGGGCATTTATGACAGATGAAATATATTTAAACACTAAAACGTGCGCATTTGTATGTATTACATTATTGTGCGTACAATAAAAGTGCATTGCTTACTTTGGAGGCGACAAAGGTGTGCCTGTTGATTAGGGATGTCACTATCGAATCCTTTCGAAATTTATTATCCTATATTTACATCGCATAATCATCCCACAACCATGTTTTTTTTCCAAATATGGATATAACTACTCATTATTATCTTGTGTACATATTGTCACTGCTATGTGAAAAACAGTTATGTACATTTTTGTCTTTTTTTTTTTTTTTTTTTTTACATGTTTATGTTTTTGGGTTGCAACTGTATGCAGACATCCCAAAAATAAACAACAAAATAAAAAAAATAAAAAAAATGGACATAAGTGTTTTTCACATAGCAACAGCTATATGCATTATTAAACACCACAACAAAATTAGTGTATGGTATGACTCTAAGTCCAAGCCACTGAATTTGTTATAAATATTAGTGGGATGCATCAGGAAGGGCATCCTGTGTAAAAAACACAGACTTATGTAAAAACTAAGCTGAACACTGTAGCGACCACTGAAGGTATCCATTAAGATAACAAAAACATACCATTAAAACAGCATAAACGTTATCCATTAACAAGGTAAGAACAGAATAGCACATATTGTTTACCTTGTGCCTGTTTGTTTGTTTTTAATTGAACCAACTATGCAGACGACAATCAAATATCTTCTTACATAAACAACAGTATACCGTTCTTGTCCATATAACAATAGTACAGTTTTTGATGAGCTTTATCTACTGCTGAGCTATCCTCTACTACAACTTGGTAAAGGAAGGATATCAAAAGTGCCAACATGCAACATATCACCTGACAAATGTGAGATAATTACTATCACACTGTCTTAAAATGAAGACTGCAAGAGTTAGCATGTATACGGTTGATGAAACTCGTTACTGAGGCAGCTAGCTAGCATGGCTAACATCACTTTGTCTCCACTCTGACGTTAAAGTAACACTTGGGAACTTTTCAACCTTAATAAAATATTTTCATAACTCTTCTGATGAAAAAATATTTGAATGGTAGCTTTGTCATGGCCTTTGGGCGGGTCTGTATCATTTTTTTGTACTAAACAATTTTGAGGAGGATGGTAGGAACACTGCCACACAAAAAAACTACAAATGTGCCGATTGCTTTATGGCATACGTCACTTCCCCCTTTAACCATTTGTTACAAAGGCAGAAGTCAATTTGAATGTAGACGCACGATTACTACTTTCAAGGCAGAAGCTGCAAAAAAACTGAAAAGTTTTGTCTGAGGAGACAAAAAAAAAAAAAAAGGGAAGCTACCCGGATAACGCTTTCACTCCCTGGCATGAGCTAAAAAAATGATGCAATGTGCTTGTCCTCATGGGAAATGAGGTCTTCCTTCAAGCATAACATTACCGCTTTTGTCCATATGATGGTGCCATAATCAACATAAGCAAAGTTCCTTAGTGTAGCTTTAAAGCAGAGAAGTCGTTATTCATTTATTTCTGAGAAATCTTTAACTTCAGCAAACTTGCTAATGTACCTATTGAGCTCAGTCAACAACAAAAAAAAAAATCCCAAATACTTCAAAATAATACATTTCAGAGCTGAAATTGCATTAGCATGGCACCATGAAACCGCAGTATTTTTGCTCACAGTTGTCATACCGTCAGAATCTACGACCAGCCCGTGCCTGGACTGAGCAGATATAAACTAGTCATCGACAACACACCATTACTTTACGGATAATTCAAGTAGTGTACATTGCGGAGAAGACAAATCGCGTGTGGAGCTTTATCCAGAGTGGTTAAATTATCTGTGCTAATTTGAGTTGGCTTACTTGAACCTCTCATGCCACTTTATTTAACCGTAATTCTCATTTGAAATATCAAAAATATATCGTGAGTGTCTGACCTGTGTTCTGTGCTGCGCTGTGATTGGCCAGTCTGCATCTCAGGGCTGTGACTTAGCCATGTGTCGAATGGGACCCTTTGCCTATGTTTGGAATTTGGCTTTTAGTCATTATTTGCATGTCGTCTCTTTCACGATAACTTTGCATGTCATGTAAATGTAATCCCCGCCTTTGACATGCAGCGGAATTAGCGTTTCCCGGGCTTATTCAACGTGGCTAATAATACTTCCCTTAAGCACGTTTGAGAGCGGAGAAAATTAATGGGTGCATTGTGGCTACTGCTGAGGACAGAGTGCCTGACACTGCATTTGTCACGTTACACTAAAGCGACGGCGTGTAAAAGGAACGCGAAGGTGTCACCGGGGGGAGAAAATCCTCCAAATTGCTCGGCTCGGAAACAATCTGGGGAATAAAAAACGGCGTAGGCGACATGCACGCCGACCCCTTTCTAATGAGAAGTTGGTGTAATTGATGTCGCAGCGCGGCGAGATTGGGATCGTTTCTCTGTTTCCTCCCCTTTTGTTTGCTGCCATTTCAGCGATACGCCCTCTGAACTTTGAGCAGTCATTTACTCGCTCATTTCCGTCGCGAAACAAAAAGCACGGCCCTTCTTTTTTTTTTTCCTCCCGGACGCCATCTTGTCAGAAAAAGCATTCAACGGCGGCGACATTAAAAGCGGAGACGAGACGCAATTAGCCAAGAAATGACTCTGATCTCGGTGACATTTGGGAGAAATTGTAACGCGCCCGCTGATTGACAGCCTAATCCGGAGAGTTTGATGGGCGCCGGTCCCCGCGTTCGCTCGACTCGAGCGGGTCGGCAGCGAGATAACGCCGAGCCGGCTGCGCCAGCCAGATAGCCGCACCCGCCCATGATTCGGCGGCGGGCAAATTCCTGCGGTTTTTAAATGATGATGAAAGTATCGACCATTAATGACAGGATCATCTTCCCTGCCTGAAATAAATGCTCTAATCCCTTTTCGCCAGGTCCATGAATTCCTAATATGACTTATATAAACCGGAGCAGTAAATCAGTGTTAGCTCAGTTGTGTTTGGGAAATTTGTACCGAGGCTCCTGTTTAAAATGCAAGACGGTCGACTGAGGACGTGTTCTCTTAAGCTGTATCATCCAATGAGTTATCACCGCGGATAGATTAACTTCCTCGCTGCAATAAGAATTGCAAATAGGGGAGGAGGGGAGGAAAAAAAAAGGTGGAATCTTCCGTTGCTTTTGTGAACCGGGATGTCACGTGTTTGACGAGGGAGTCAGCAGACGGTGATGATGAACGTCCCAACCTTTGGTGATTGCTTGACGAGAGTGACGAGTACATCATGTTCATTGTTCTATAATGACATTAATAGCAGTCATGAGGAGAAATAGAACAGCGGGCATTACATGATGTTTGTGTAGCATACAGTGGGACTGTCGCCATCTTAAAACCTTTAATAACCATAAAGGTGGGAATGTTATGGAAAAGTGACTGAATTACATTGGCAGTCTTGTCGTGGTTCAATTGGCGGTTGCTGATTTGCCTATTTGACGATTTTGGGGCACAACCAATACGTTATTTGCTTAAAAACTCACCTATTATGATTATGCCCTACAAATGTTTTTGTACAGTTTTTTTTTTTTTTTTTTTGTAACCTTAAAAACACCCAGTACCGTACAAAATTGGTTTGGAATTTTTTTTATAGACTAAAAATGTTCAGTGTAGTTCAAAATTATTGTCAAGAAATTATAAAGAGAAAATTTGTTATTGCTTTTGTAAAGAGGGGGGAAGAAAAATCTTGAAAGTGTTTGAAAAATGTTAACGTTTACCCAAACTTATCCTGTTGGTGCTTGGTGGGGTGGATAATGGCATCTGGGTTAATCGCTTACTCCTCACAAGTGTCACAGGGGTGCTGGAGCCTATCCCAGCTGGCTATGGGCAGTAGGCGGGGTACACCCTGAACTGGTTTGCCAGCCAATCGCAGTGCTTACATCATGCTAAGCTAATATCCATTAGCTTTCATGGGACAGTCGCGCATGCTAGCATGGTATGCTTTTGATGGAGAACGTCGTCCCTGCCAAGATGGCCGCCACACATTGGTGTGCTTTATAGCCTGCTCTTGTGTACTCGAAGTCTGTTTATCTATAACAAGAGAACATTTAATTACAGCCATTTTAATGGTACTGTACGAAAGGGTGTTTTGAGTGAGCTGGACACTACTTTCTAGGTCCATTGGTTCCAAATTCATTATATTAAGATTGTACCGTACAAGTATTTACGGTTATTTTGACCTTACTACTGACTTTTTCTGTTGATGTAAGTTAGTGACATGCTAGGCATGTTCCAAGTCTCCAACTTAACATAAACTTGGGTTACGTTGTTTGTGTATGAACGGAATTCTTTCGTAACAGAGGACCTTTGTGCAGGGATAAAGTCCCTGCCACAATGAAATCACAGAGTAATAGAAGCCCCCTTAAAAAGGTTGGTAAAAGACTAAATTTGTCTTAATGAGAACCTTAATCCCATTCAAATTAATTCCTTGGCACCAAAAATGACCTGAGCATAAAAACAGTGAATAGGAGAAATAACGGAAGATATGTGTAAATTAAAATAAATAAATAAATAAATCATCAAATAGACCAATGAAGATATGTGGGTGCTGGGAAAAAAAATGTCTGAATGTATTGCACCATCTGCTGCCACTAAATAATGTGAAAGGAGACTTAATTGTATTAACCATACATGAATGTTAGCTTGGACATCATTTTGATATTTATTTTATTATTATCATTTTTGGCCATCCTTAGCCAGAACCCACAACTCTACACATGCAATTAGATTGCAAAGTCACCTGCAGTAAACATAATGAAATATCCCAAGTGGGTGGGAGAAACCTGACTGACACGATAATAGCAGGAATTCCCAAATTTGCTTCTCCCCACTATACAGTGATTTTTTTTTTTTTTTTTTTTTTTTTTTTTTTTTTTTAAAGAGGTGACACAATGCTGCCCGCACATAATGATTAGGGCTGAGTGGAAAGCAAAAGCGACTAGCTGATGAATATTTCATAAATGTTCGTGGCACTTACTGGACACAAGGCCTGATTGATGGCGGAGTGGCTGTTAAGGTTTCGGACTTCACTGAAGTGGCCTCGGACGGCTCTCACGTCAGAGCAGCGTCGTTAATCGCAGAATAAAGATGTATTTAGCTGAAGAGCTCTTCATTAAATGGCCCGTCCTCAAACAAAAGTAGAGGCTTTTGTGTCGTCCGACTGACCTGCTGGGGAACACAAAAGGTGCATTGTCAGATGTTATGGCGATGACGTATTGTTCAGTGCACGTACATTTTCAGAGTCCTGGATTTGCCTTTGTTGATATTATATTCCCCGTTCTAAATTGTTAATTATGGTGCGGCGCGTATTGAAATTCAACCGCTCCGTACAGCATGTTTTGCGAGCTCGGTGATGTACGAGCCTGTCTGTGCAGATGTACAGAGACAACCAACAACTCCAGCGCGGATGCACTTGTCCGGCCCTCTTTAATTAAAGTGTGTGCATTTTTCTATTAGGCACCAGTCCATTTGCAGACAAGCATCCATCACACATCTGCACGCTCTCTACGGGCCATCTAATGAATTGAGCAAAAGTGATTTGTGGCGCTAATCCTGCGAAGAAAAATGAATGGTAAGCTTGGCATGCATTTCATCTTTTCATTTCCATTCTTTGGAGGAAGAGTGCCCAAAAGGCATCGGCGTGTTATAAATGGTCATGAACATTATGTTGACTAAGGTTTTGCTGCTATTCCCATGTATTTCTAATGAAACCAAAGAATTAACAAGGGCTCTTCCTCATGTTTCATAAGCTTTAGTGCCCTTTACCTGGCGTAATCTGCCAATTCCTCAGCTTTGCTATGATCTTACTAATAACCTAAATCTTATTCAGAACATTAGGAAGCAGAATCTGAACAGGATTTGACCCTAAATGAGGTATTAGCAGCAATCAAGGTTGATGGATGTTGCCATTAGGCCTTAAAGCTGTCAAAGGGGATGTCGTCAACAGTGAATGACCATCATGTTCAGAATGTCTGTCTGTATATTTCTTGAGACAATTCATTTAGGGTATGGCTTTTTTTTTTTTTTTCATTGATTAAATACATGTTGAAAATTTACTACCACAAAAATCTGCTACTGAGCTTCATTTTTTATTGTTTTTAATTTTTACCATTTATCTATTTACTTATTAATTTATATTTATTTTATTGTTAAATTTAATTGATTTTTTTATTATTGCTTTTAAAAATGTGTGTAAAATTTACTACCACAAAAATTTGCAACTGGGGTTCATATTTTTTTAATTATTTATTTATTTATTTATTTATTTATTGTGTATTTATGTTTATTTAATAATTTTTTTTTTTAATATGGCATCTTTTTTTAAATTGATAAAAAAAAAAAATGTGTGCAAAATTTACTACCACAAAAATCTGCTACTGGAGTTCATATTTTTTTTATTATTCGTTTATTTATTATGTATTTATGTTTATTTAATTTAATTTTGTTTAATATCATGGCTTTTTTTTTTTAATTGATAAAAAAAAAAATGTGTGCAAAATTTGCTACCACAAAAATCTGCTACTGGGGTTCACATTTTATTTTATATTTGTTTGTTTGTTTGTTTGTTTGTTTGCTTATTAATAATTTAGATTTATTTTAAAATAATGGCTTTTTTTTTTTATTAATTGAAAAAATGTGTGCTAAATTTACTACCACAAAAATCTGTGACTGGGGTTCATATTTATTTATTTATTTATATTTTAATGTTTTAATTTAATGGCATTTTTTAAAATTGATTAAAAAAAAATGTGTGCAAAATTTAGTACCACAAAAATCTGATGGGTTATATATTTTTTAATTGATTAATCAAATAATCATTTATTTATTTAGTTAGATAGTTATTTATTTTTAATTTTTGTTTATTTATTCATTTTGTATTTTGTGTTTGACTGCTCAGTACTATGCAATACAATGCGTAAAGTGCAGCAAATCACAACACAAAGCAAAAAAAAAAAAAAAAAAAAAAAAAGGTGGTGGGGGGGGGGGGGGGGGGGGGGTTGTTATCGACGAAGTGATGACCCAAAAAAAAACTCATAAATTGTGGCACTTGAAATTCAAGGTTCGACTGTATACATACACTATCTGGTTATAATGGCACTCTGGCCTGAATCCTCGTCCAAGTGCTGCGATCCACAAGTATGCTGAGGTCTCCCGGGGGCGCCAACAGTGACAATGGACTCGCTAGTGACGCTTCCTGAATGAGCTCACCTGCGACTCAGGAGAGTAGGAGGTCAAGCCTGCATCCTCTCGTGGGCCGCCCGAAACATGCCCGGTCCTGCTACGTCCCAGAGGCCATCCTGCACTTCCACCTACTGTCACCGAGTATAACGTCCGTGTATGTGTGTGCGACGTGCGCGCGCATATGTGCGTGTGTGAGGTCCAGAACAAGAACCAATTTGATTTGCTCCAGTGGCCTGTGAAGCTCGGCTGTGAGGCAGCACCTCTCTTTATTCCCCTAATGGCTTCCCTTCTTCTTCCTCCTTCTTCCCCAGACACCAGTTATGTGCGCTCCTGTGAATATACAGTCGCACCACGCGGAGGCAGAGGGGAATCGGTGGTGGTGTGAAATAGAGTTAATATTAGAGGATCTTTTTCAACTACTGATATTTGATGCCTTCACGCGAGAACCCCACTCCCGTACGTTTTCCCTTTACTTCCATTATATTTTACGAAAACAAAATGAAAACGACGTGTAGATATACAGTATATATTAAGGGTGTCACGATTTCGTTTTTTTCTCGAAATCGATCGAAATTACGTCACGATTTCGAGCATCGAAATAGAAGAGAGGACACACGATTCAAACATTTAATTAGTGTACTTGAACCACGCTACAGTATGCCCAGCAACTGTAACTGTTGGGATATAGTTTGTTCAGGCTGTATTTGTTCCATGACTTTGGATACAATATATTTTTTGTTGTTGTTGCACATTGCACATTATTTTAAGAGTAATGCACAGCACACTGTTGTAACCAAAAACAGTCAATAGATGGCAGGCACCCACTGTGACTTTTTGTTTTTTTATTTTTTTTATTTTTTATTTTACACTTCAGTAAGAACAAGACGGTTAACTTTATATTGTAAATAAATTCTTTGAATTTGATCATTCCTGCCTAATGTCAATTATCATATATTACTTAAATTTACACAAAAATAATGGAAATTGCATCACCTATATGTAGCCGATCTTTTGAAATAAGATTTACTGTACAATGAATAGAACCAATGATCATAGACTAGCCTTAGCCTACAGAAGCATATGCCTCTGTGTTATAAAGTGGGGGAGCGGAAAAAAAAAAAAAAAAAAAAAATCGAAAAAAAAATCGAATCGTGACCCCAAAATCGAAATTTAAATCAAATCGTGGAGTTGGCGAATCGTGACACCCCTAGTATATATACATATACACAAAGGTGGGCACTTCTGATAATCGTCAATTCCTGCCAGCAACGATGGTGGGCATAGTCACTGACAGGAATTGACAATTAACTCATTTGCTCCCAATAACGTGTAAATACGTTTTCTAAGTGTCCCAAAGACGTATTTATACGTTGTTGTTTTTTTTGTTTTTGTTTTTATGCTAGAGCACACAGAAGGCTTTGATGCAGCCTCTCAATTATTACACAAACGGCCAGCAGGTGGCAGCAGCGCAAAGGAGATCAACCAGGGCCATGTAGAAAAAAAGCTCAATTACAATTTTGAATAGATTTGTGAAAACTGATGAAACTTAGCTCTCTTCTAATGCTAATTGCTTTCAAAACGGAAACAGATAGAAGTATACTTTTTTTTTCCTGATGAAAGAAGAGACTTTAATCTTTCTTTTGATAGGTTCCATGCCTTTATAGCAATAGAGTTCTGTGGGCCTTGCAAAATCAGTCAAAATCCAGTAAAACAGCCGGGTGCAAACGGGATTGCTTCTGTGAAAATGGCTGGGAGTGAATGAGTTAAAGGAAGTGCTCACCTCTGCTTATACATAGGTTTACACATGTATATTTCTATTCATCCATTTATATATTCATATATATATATATATATATATATATATATATATATATATATATATATATATATATATATATATATATATATATATAGTTTGGATATAGTTCAGCACTTATAGAGTACAGTCCATTAAATTTCAATCACAATAATCCACACTCTTTAATGCAACATGGGTGAGCATCTTCATTATCACCCTAAAAAAATAGAAATAATAATACTAATAAATAATAATATCTATCCATCCATTTTCTTGACCGCTTATTTCTCACAAGGGTCGCGGGGGGTGCTGGAGCCTATCTCAGCTGGCTTTGGGTAGTAGGCGGGGGACACCCTGGACTGGTTGCCAGCCAATCGCAGTAAATAATAATAATAAATATAAATTTTTTAACAAGTAGAGACCAGGAAAACACAAGTAAAAATTAGTAATAAAGTTTTCCCTCTTGTATTAACTTACCTAATGCTTGTATTGAAAAGGAAAAAAATGATATATTGAAGTGAGTAACAACAACAAAATAAAAGACTAGATAAAGAAAAAAAAATTACTAAAATGCATCATTGAATTCAACTTCATACAAGTTAAAGCGATACAAGACTTATGAAAACCTAATCAGCTATTCTGTGAAATGGTTAATTTCAACTCTTCCCTGAAAAAAATGTCAATTTATGTTGAGCGATTATGATTTTATAGCACTTTTTCTGAATATTTTTGCATTTTGGACAGTCACGTGATCATCGTGACGTATCGCGTGCGTAAAATACACATTGAATGAATGACATGGCTGCCAGTGACAACGAAGAACTCACGAGGAATTATCGCATCTCACGGCGGACATCAAATGTGGAATTATAGCAAAGAATCATTTCTTCAAAAGCAGTACAGCCACGGAGGACTCGCCAAAGATTTGTTTCCAGCAGTAAGTCGGATGAAACTAGCAGATATAGCCGGCCTGCGAGTCGAAGTGGACAGTAAACATCCGGGTGACTTGTACTCTGCTGGGCTAAGCTACATGTTGTGTGCTAAGCACACTTTAGCCCACATTAGGAGCAGCCCACCCCACACGGAATGACATGAAACCGGACATGTTTTTCTTCTTGCCCATTACGTCAGCAAACTCCCATTGAAATGAGCGAAGGCGGCTTCCGTTTACACACGATCACGTGACCAGGATAATGGCGTTCACCACGGTATGTTCTTATTTTGATACTTAACTCATTCAATCCCAAAAACGTATAAATACGTTTTTAATACTTTCTCATTCACAACCAAAAATATATTTATACGGTTTTGTTTTGTTTTGTTTTGTTTTTAATGATTTTTATGCTATAGCAAACAGAAGGCTTTAATATAGCTTCTGACCTGAAGAAGTCGCTTAAAGCAATGGTAGTATTACAAAAAACGGCTATCAAGTGACAGAAGAGTATAAGAGATCAGCCATGTTCCAACAAGCTTTTTTTTCCACCAATATTTTTTTTTCCCTGATGACAATCTAATCTTTCTTTTAGTAGGTGTCCATGTTTTTATAGCACTAGAACATAATATTCTGTGGGCCTTGCAAAATCAGTCCAAATCCAGTCAAACAGCCAGTATTGTTTCAGTCAAAATGGCTGGGAGTGAAAGAGTTAATTGGTTTAAAAAAAAATTCAGGGGATGCCAGAGATATTTGCACTTTTATTCTTTGTACACAATCCAATACTGGAAAATGAGTTATAAGTCTTGTATCGCTTTAAGCATTCAGCTTGCTGCCAACAGTACAAATGCTATCACGCCAGTGCAGCTAGCATCCCTCCCTTCCATCTAAATGCCCTTGTGAGTTGAACCACATAAAAGCGCACGTGACGGCGAGACATGTAAATTGCATCGCGCGGGACATGCAATTGGCAGAGTGTATAGAGAGCTAACATCACGGGTGGCTCCTCAAAGCGTCCATGTGTGACTCGCAGTTTCAACGGGTCGCGTCGCGCAGGTAAAATTCAATCACACATGAAATGAGTTTGCTGCAAGTAAACTTTGAAAATGCTTTTCTTTGTCAAGTCTGATGTGTGGGGTTCAAACGGGGGCAGGTGAGGGGGGAGTTGTATGTGGTTGCAGGTCTTGCAATTGCAAAGGCAGGGTGAGGGAAGGAGGGGGGGGGGGGGGGGGTTAGTAGTAGGCTGGCGCTAATTTAAGAGGCTTAATAATGACCCCCCACTAGTCTCTGCAGGAAGCGCCTTCATTCGCCCATCACATCACACGCATGGCATGACATGGAAGCGGGAGATGCGTGTCATTTTTGACACGGCCTGGCACTTACTGGCTGCGGGGGGAAAACTTTCTCGCTGCACTACCTGCGCGTTTCAAGCGGGGAAGAAAGGAATATGTCAAGCCTCGGTGATTTCCTCGGATATATAAATATACAGTAGCACACCTCCAAAGAATCAATGTAATGTTCCTTTTTTAATAACAGAAGTGTTGTTATTTGTACAGATGGGCATAATGATAGATGAATTGATCATTATGACGTTAAAGCAGGGTGGGCAAGGATCGTTATCGAGCTCCTGCAGACCTTTCTGATGTGCTGATCATTTGAATCAGGTGTGTTGATGAGGGAAACATCTAAAACATGCAGGATAGTGGCCCTCGAGGACTGGAGTTGAAGAAAATGAAAAATGGAGAGAAAAAAATTCAGACTATAAGACGACTCAGTAAGATGGACAGAAGCACAAACGTTCATCACTCCTGGAGTTTAAGCTAGGTAGCATAAGAAGCTAACCTAGCGGTCTTCATTTCACTTGGTGCCCCAAGCATTACAAACGCCAGTCACAGAAGGTCCAATACAAAGTCTTTTCTTCACAAAATGTTGATCAATCCCACTTCCGGCTTCGAGTTCTACCAAACAAATGGAAATGGGAACTAAAACAGGAAGTAGAAACCTAGCAAATTATCTCAGAATACAACTAGAGCTTTAACTCATTTGCTCCCAAAAACATATACGTACGTTCTATTTTAAATATCATACTTCCAAAGACGTATTTATCCGTTTTTTATGTTGTTGTTTTTTATGCTAGATTATACAAAGGCTTTGATGCAGCCTCTGAACTGAAGAGAATGCTTGAAGCACTGGTTATTACAAAAACGGCCAGCAGGAGTTTAAGAGATCAACCAAGGCCATGTTGCAACAAGCTCTTTTCCCCACTGTTTTAAACAGATTTGTGATTAATGATGAAACATAGCTATATTTTAATGCTCATTGCTGCAGAACGGAAACTGATAGAAATATACTTTTTTTTCCTGATGAAAGAAGAGACTCTAATCTTTCTTTTGGTAGGTTCCATGTTTTTATATCAATAGAACACAATATTCTGTGGGCCTTACAAAATCAGCCGGGAGCGAAGGGGGTTGCTTCAGTGAAAATGGTTGCGAGCGAATGATTTAATGTTATCTGGTAATTTTAACATTTGATGCTGGCTGAAATAGTCAAGTGAGATGCTCCGGTATTATCCATGATACTCAGATTTCTGCATATATATTAAAAAAAATGGCTCAGGAGGTTCCACTGTAAATGAATATGCTTTATCATGAACAAATGTGATGCTTGATTCCATGACTAAAGTTAGCAGTTCACGCTTAAATAAAGCCGGTTCCTCTTTTGGGGTGAATCTCAAGTCCCGGGGTGCATTGGTAGAAAAAGTAAAAACGGAGCCCGTTCCATCACCTCTTGATGGGACAGTCCCCCTAATGAAAGTGGCACGGTGTGTCCGCCCCTCAATGCTTGGCCTGAGAATCTCCCCTCTCGTTTATTTCTCTTTCTATAGTCTTCCCATCTTAAAATCATGTAAAATCACGCGTCCCATTCGGGCCTCTGTTGCGTCCAGTCATTTACATGTCAGCGCGTTTAAAGCCCCCACCCCACCCTCCGCCCACCAAAACGGGATCCTAAAGCGTGTCATCGCAGTTGACTGTCAGGAGAGGCATGTCTGGCTGATTTCATTTGAATGTTCAGGTTTCAGTTCAGCGGGGCGGCTTTCTCAAAAGGTGCCGGTTTGGAATGATTTTTTTTTTTTTTTGGGTTGGGGGGGTGCTCAATGTGTAAATGTGAGTGGGCGATAACGGCTTATGGATGAAAGAAATACTCCGGATGGTTTTAGTTAGGCCTTCCAATTGGCTTATATTAAGCATAACTGCCTTCAATAACTGATCATCTAAAAACGGGTACAAATGAGAACAGGCATATTTGTTATATTTCACTTAAACATCTCATCTTTAACCATTACACATTATAATTACAATGTATGCGCATACCAGTGGGAGTATGCTTTTATGAGGGTAGTAGCCATTGTTTGTATGCATATTTTGAATATTTTCAGGTACTGCTGTTTTGGTTAGCAACATAGTTCAAATGTTTACCCGTGAATAATAAAAGTGCTACAACACCAAATCTTTTTTTTTTTTTAGCAACTTCTGCAGGTGGATGTTTTTGAATTTTACGGATTACACTGGCAATCCAACCAAGAACCTTTCCACAAACTCCGTAATCCTAAAAAGGGAAGCGCGGCTCCTTTTTTCCCCTCATCAGGAGCTGAATAGATAAACAATAATAATAAAATGTTTCCGCTAATGAACAGACCAGGACGTACAGTACGTGGAGGGCTTACCCCCCTCTAAGCCAGACGCCTCAACCTCGTCTCGGTTTGTTTGGAGGAGGCTTGCTTTTTAACCGCCTGCTATTGTTACTGTTTTTAATCCCAGAGAAGTAAATGCATTTGAATGTTTCATGGATTAAAGAAAACGGTGATTTTCGACTTCAAACACATTTTTGTGTGATAAAACAATTGCAGCTCGGAACGAGAGGTTTCATTGTCCTTATTCCCTATGCGCCCAGTGTTTTCATTTATCTCCTCCTGTTCTGTAACATACATTGTCTTTTAAGGTTGTAAGACTATTTGAAGATATTGTTTACCTCCTAAAAAAATGTTTTTCCTTCTGTCAACTCGGAGCAGATGAGACTTCGCAACTCTCAACGAATTAAAATGACAGTTCCCTGATTTTCTCTTCTTTGATCTAAACAAGGTTTAAAACATGACTTGTGCCTATTGTTTTGGAGTAAATGAACTCACCTGAATACAAAAAGATCAATCAGGAGTTGCCAATCACAACTAGCTCACCGACCAAAACCATCAAAACTTATGACCAACACAATGAAGCAAAAATGGCTTTGATTGTGAGAGAAGACCAAACGCAACAATAATTTGGACTCACCCAGGTGGTTTGTTTGCAATAAGATGATATAACATGGCTAAAAAAATAAAATAAAATAAAATAAAATCAAAAATAGAGCTGTGAAAGTTAATCGATTAATCGACAAGTAATTGATTATCAAATTAATCGACAACTATTTTAATAATCAAGTGACCGTTTGGAGCCTTTTTTTTATTAATTAAAAATTGTCCAGAACTTCTGATTTCAGCATATCAACAGTAATTGTTCACTGATTTCTGTCGTCCTTCAAGTGTCAGATGAATAACTCCAGCTAGGACCATTTGCAATTCTAGTGTATATGACAGAATAAAGGCCTATATGACAAAGTAAGAATGACAAATACAGGACCATAGCAACTGCATAGCATCTGCCAACATCATAAGAACTCAACCCAGTCACAACAGGTTACGTCAATTTATAAATGGGACCACAGAATCTCACTGAATGCTCTGAACTACTCTCTCCACGCCAGTACTGTATTCAGCAGAAGAAGTTGATTGAGCTCTGTGTGGATGTAGCTCAACTGCCCGTAGGTGAGAACCATGTTTCCTGAACCCCGAATGAGACAAGATTAACAGTGCCTCTGCTGGTTGTAGCCAAGACACCAATCAATTTATATTCATGTCCATCCCAAGTGTAAATGATACATACCACCAAAACACACATGCCTGTACATGTTTGGAAAGAGATACAACAACGGTCATAAACTACTTATCACTTCGCTAACGCACCTAAAATATGCTAATTTTAAATTGTATATTGGGCATTGGGTTATCCTGAATTGAGCATGTCAATGAAAAATGAGGAAAAAAAAAACTTCCTTTCAGTGCACTGAAACAAAAATTAAAAATAATAAAAATAATATTGAAAAATATACTCTGTATATGCTAATGTTTGTGTATTTTTCATTTAACTCATTTACTCCCAAAAACGTATAAATACGTTCTATTTTAAATATTACCATGCTTCCAAAGATGTATTTATGCGTTTTGGCTTTGATGCAGCCGCTGAACTGAAGAGAATGCTTGAAGCAATGGTAGTTATTGCAAAAAACGGCCAGCAGATGGCAGCAGAGTATAAGAGATCAAAAAGCTCTTTTCCCCGTAGTTTTAAACAGATTTTGAAATAATGATGAAACTTAACCATATTTTGATGCTAATTGATGCAAAATGGAAAAATATAGAAATATACTTTTTTTTTTCCTGATGAAAGATGAGGCTCTAATCTTTCGTTTGGTAGATTCCATGTTTTTATAGCAATAGGACACAATATTCTATGGGCCTTGCAAAATCAGTCAAAATCCAGTAAAATAGCAAAAATATCCTGGGAGTGAATGAGTTAATATTTATACATTTCCTCTCTAAAATGTTGTTTCTTTCCAATAAAACAACTACACAATACCAAAAGGCTCCATTTCACTTCATCTGTATTTGATAAATACTACTGCATCGATCTCATTACACTGGTATCAACTGATAAATGCTAACATTTGCATCCATACAATTGATATTCAGATTGATTAACCGACAGCGAATGAATTCCATGCACGGAGATCAAAGTACAACTGCCACATTTTGATAGTCAAGTCCTCCTTTCCCAACACCGCCAACGCAGCCGCCACCATCAAGGGCCAGGGGCCTTTTAATTGGCCCACTTCGTAAGTGTAATTTTTTTTAATTGCTTGGAGACACTCTGCTCTCTTAAAGAAATCAATGCAGATGTAATAATATCTGTAATTGTGCGCCACGCTCCAGGGATGCCACAAAAGCCTCGGATCAATGGAGGGAAAGCAGGCAAACGCTGCTAGGGGTTAATTTTTTCCCTTTCTCGAAGGTAATGACAGGGAGGCAAAGCTTGGCTCGTGACACCGAGGCGCAACTCGCTGTTCCTATTGTCTCGGTGGCGCCTAATTGGGCCAAATGCAGTTAGGCCCCCACCAGCCCCCTCAGCAAACCCCACCGGAGGCTGTCAAGGTGGTGATTAATGAAGCCTCCAGTCATGTAACCTGATAAAAAGAAAAGAAAGGGATGGGGGGGAGTTGGATATCAGCCTGCTGCCTTCTCAATCCTGTGCTGCCCGCTGTCGATCCTTAGAAACTTATTTCTCGAAACAGGTGAAGATAATACGGCTCTGTCAATTAAAAAGGGGAGATTTGTGGTATTATTCAATTCTAGGTAAAGCTTGCACTTCTTCCTGGTTGGCCCGATAGGATTATTAGCCCAAGCTAGTACCGCTACGTTAGCTTCTCCGACAAGCTGCTCGATGTTGATCACTTTGATCATATCCATTGAGACTTGTAGGTATGTTTCATGGTTTAACTGTGGATTTCATTTGAAAATTGCATTTCAGTATGCTACACTATAAGTTTGGCTAATTTTGTGTGAATAGTATTACCCTGTGAGATTGAGCCTTCCCATGAAAATCCACCAATGGTTTGCCATAGACATGGATGTTTCCGTAAGAACACAAAAACAACAAATAGACACATTCTCAGCAGATAACAAAGGTCTGCTTCCAGAAAATAAAAACTGTAAATAGGAGGAACTTAACAATAACGGCAATATCACAATATCGCATTATTGAAATTGCCACAATATTGTCGTCGTCCTTTCACATATTAACTCATTCGCTCGCAGCCATTTTCACTGAAGCAACGCCCTTCACTCCCAGCTGTTTTACTGTATTTTGACTGAGTTTGCGAGGCCCACAGAATATTGTGTTCTATTGCTAGAAAAACATGGAACCTACCAAAAGAATGATTAGCATCTCTTCTTTCATCAGGAAAAATGTTTATTTTTTATCGGTTTCCGTTTTGCAGCAATTCGCATTAGAATGTAGCTAAGTTTCATCAATATTCACATTCCTGGTGAAAACAGTCAAAAAGAGCTTGTTTCAACATTGCCCTGACTAATCTCTTATACTCTGCTCCCACCTACTGACCGTTTTTTGTGGGAACTACCATTGCTTTAAGCGACCTCTTCAGGTCAGAAGCTGCCTCAAAGCCTTCTGTATGCTCTAGCATAAAAAAAAAAAAAACGTTTAAAAAAAACGTATGAATACGTTTTTGGGGAGTGAAGGACAAGGTATTAAAAATGTATTTATACGTTTTGGGTTTGAATGAGTTAAAATGGTGAGGGTGTATCCATTTGCGCATTAGTGCTGTCTAATTTTAATTAGGCATGTTTGGGCGACTGCGTCGGTGATCACTTCCATGAGTTAGTCATCCCAGAAAATATTTTTCAACATCTCCATCAAAAAAACATTACTTTTCGCTCGCTTTAGTTAACCATAACATTGTGACATAGACTATGATACTGTACATTTGGGCTGTTGAGCCAATAACAGTACATGACAATAAAACAAGCCTATTTCTTTGTCAGTGCTGTTATTCTGTATAAACATTCAAACCAGATCTCATGACAGTGAGGCAAATATTCAAAACACTATTCTCGGAAGAGTCAAGTCACTTTAAACACTTTAAAAAAAAATTACAAAAAATTCTAACATCATACATTTCCTGTCTATCTTACAGATTGGATTTTTCCTCCTTTTTTTCCCTATATGTCCTCCAGACACACGTGTCAGGAACGTAGGATCGAAAGGTGACAGGTATTAGCCTCCAAGGATTCGTCACGGCTTTTGACTAATGACCTCATTAAGCCACGCTTCAATACTCTGCATTGTCTCGGTCTGGTTGAGGACACTCATTCGCGGTGACCCGGGCCAAGTGAGCGCGGCTTGTCACACCGCAACAGTGGTTGGGTTGGATAGGGAGGGAGGGAAATCGATCCTTTGTAAATATATTAGACGCAATAACAACCTGCTGGACTTTGCCTAACGTGTTTATGGAAGCATTAGGCAAACTCTTCCTTTATCAAGCACCCCCGGCTGTTGCGACAATGACATGGTGTTTTCAGGTGTGTGGTTGTGAGCTCATTGGAAAAAGAACACAAGGGGAGGGAGGAGGGTTGTAATCTTAAATTTAGAGTGTAAACAAGACAAAGTGATTTTAATTGAGTTTATTGGCTTGGTGTCAATGTTTGTGTTTTTTGGTGGACCAATTGGAAATCAAATTGGAAGAATACAGCAAAACGTTCAACATCCAACATAATCTGCTCTTTATAGTCTTATTGAACTGAAGCTTGCGATATAATGTGATCATGTCATATGATGTAACCCGTTTTTAAAGAGGAAGTCAACCTTAAACATTTATTGACAATAATATGTTATGTGTGACTTCACTCATCTACACGTGACATTCTGATTAAATATTGTGATAAAGTCCATTATATTCTAATGCAATTAAATAAGCAAAAATGCCATACATTCTGGATTCATTACAAATCAACTGAAATTTTGCAAGCCTTTTATTGTTTTAATATTTCTGATTATGGCTTATAGCTTAAGAACACTAAATATCCTATCTCAAAATATTAGAATATTTCCTCAGACCAAAAAAAAAAAAAATTGCCATAATCAGCAATATTAAAACAATAAAAGGCTTGCAATATTTCAGTTGATTTGTAATGAATCCAGAATGCAGAAAATAATGGATTTTATCACAATATTCAAATTTTCTGAGACAGCCCTGTATTTGTGCAATATGAGTTATGCCGCAACACCGAGACGCTTTTATCCATCTCGGGGGCGGCCATTTTGCCACTTTCTGGCGACTGAAGATGACATCACAGTTGCTCAGGCAACGGCCAATCAGTGCTCACCTGTTTTCTGAAGCTGAGCTGTGATTGGTTGTTACCTGAGACCTGAGCAAATGTGACGTCATTTTCACTTGACAGCAAGTGGCAAAATGGCCGCCTTATGATATTAGATAACTGCTGGAGTGTGCTGCTTAACTCAGATTCCACTAACACACTATTAACCAGAAGACCGTATTTAGATTAGTGGGTCTGAAAAGAACATATTAGAGCCAAGAATTGTTTTTAGGGCGTTGACTTCCCCTTTAAAAAAAAAGTCCTAATCAGAATGTGCTTCAACTGTATATCTGGACTTTCTGTTGCATCAGCGGCTGAAATATGTTTCTGTTACTTGCGGCGCATGATTAATGTTTGTTTTTGCCTATCTCCGTTTTGCCGCATGTTACGTGGGCGCCATAATTCCTTAATGAAATATGCCCAATTACCATAGAGCGTATGAATGATAATTGTGGAACAATGTAATGTCAATAGCCCACTGATTAATCCCTCCGAAGGCGGCCAAACGCGAGCAAAGTAACTCGGTTAAGCGATAAGCAATTTTCATTTGTTCTTAATTACAAAGGGGGCCCATTTTGCCGCCGACTTGATGAGATTTCCAAAGCAACTTCGCCAGCCAGGGCTTATATGTATTTATAAACGTGACTTTTTTTTTCTCTCTCTCTCTCTTTCTTTCTCTGGCTCTATTCAAGACATTCATGTTTAATGACTCACAAGTGGGCATGTGTGCTTACAGTGAGCATAAGAGGTGCTTCACGACTCAGTTTAGCCGTTTGTCCTAATTGGAAAGAATATGTTTGGGGTTCCTCACATTGGTCTACAATCTGAAGTACCGTATTTTCCGCACTATAAGGCGCACCTAAAAGCCTTCAATTTTTTCAAAAACTGACCCTGCGCCTTATAATCCAGTGCGCCTTATATATGGATCAATATTGAGCCACAACCGGTCTCGCTGTCAAGACGCTATCGGTGACCCTGCACGATCCGTGACGCGCTTGAGCAGAAGATCCCGCCATCTTGGATCGCTAGCTAATACTAATACTTTACCTCAGAGAAAATAATAAAACAGCTGTTTATTCATTTTGGAGTTGTCAGAAAGCTGGTTTGTAATCTATTAATAAAGTTTGGCTGACCTATCTGACTGTTTTGTTGACATTCCCTTTAGCGCAGCACCATCTAATAGATGCATAACGTAACCCCAGCCTCTACTGTAGTGCCTTATATATGAAAAAAAGTTTTAAAATATGTCATACATTGAAGGTGCGCCTTATAATGATGTGCGCCTTATAGTGCGGAAAATACGGTATACATTGTCACGCTTATTCGTGTTCAACGCCCAAGAGCTTTACATTTGAAATTTGACACATATTGGGAAGTGTACATGAGTTGTACAAAAAATTTAGGAACTCATTGCACATGAAATAATCTTAGGCCAATTAGAATTGAGGGAATTTTCTTTCTGATTAATAAAGCAGTTATCAATTTAACCATAGGTAGGCATGAGTTCCATAAACATCTCTCTTAATGGTTCAGGACCCAAAATGGAGTCGCCGTAAGCAAAATGCACTCTGGTGAAGACAATTCTTGTATTTATCTCCATTTGGTCACACTGCTTGCTCCTGAATGGCCACCTCGCAGGAGATTAACCCTTTCATTAAAAAATCCTGACCGAGGTCAACCTACTCGCCTGGCTCTGCGGTGGCTGCACCTTGCTTTGATCTATCAGCTATGGAGACATTATTAGCAAACGCTTAAGTCGGCCCATGTGATTTAGTTTTTTTTTTTTTTTTTTTTTAATTTGCAGAAATTATTCATAATCCTATTACGTGGCCAAAGGGGTAACCCCGGCATAAAATATATGAGGCCTTTGTTATCAAGCTATCGGAACCGGGTTCACTGGAGTTGTGGGAAAAGAGAGAGAAAAGTTGTGCGTAATCCTCTCAAATGAAGTCCATTATCTTTGGAAATATCCTGTCTATATTCATCTACCTCTGCACAAGAAAATTACCGGAATAGGCTTGATCTTTAGACAATGTTGCTCAGGTTGTTCCTCTATATAACGATCAAGATTAGCATGTTTGGAGCATTCGACAAAATTGGAGAAGCAAAACTATGAGCAGAATATCGTCTTCCTTGCACATACAGGGATGATTTTTGGTGCAGGTTGTCATCGTGTGGCAGGTTGGTGTATTTTGGCTCCCCGAGGGGAACCACATGTCTGCTTTTTGGGTATGGAGCAGAAAAAGTTTGGGAAAACCCCAGGCCAGGGTATTGCATTACAACTTGTGGGTGGGGGGGGGTGTTGAAGAGGAGAAATCACAATTTTTACACCTCCCGTCTCCCTTTCAGAGTCCAACACTTTGCAGAACAAAAGTCAATGTCTCGGCCCAAATTTCGTGTGACAACGCGTAGCGGCCGGTGCTATTTTGGGCTCTTTGTGGTGCCAATCTCCTATCTCTGCCGTGACATTTTTTTTCCCCCAAAAGAAAAGAGTAGATTTCCTAGAGACTCTGCCCTTTTGCAACTTCCACAATGTATTCTGGCGCATAGAAGTAAGAACCCTCCCCTCGCCGCTTTTAATACTCGCTGCAGTGGCCAGAGAAAGGGGGAAATTAAGACAGCGTATCAGGCTAAGAGGCCGATCTGAAAAGACCTTATGCAGATGCTTAATTCCCCATTTTCACATTCCTTATATCTTTAAAAAAAAAAAAAAAAAGGTGGGAAAATGTAGTCCTCCCTAACAAACTGTAAACAAAGACAACAAAATGAAGAATTTGATTTTTGCATAACCATTTCCACTGAGTGGCTGTATTTATACAGTGGTATAATATAAATCTCATATTATATGGGATAAAAATCATATCACTGCACCTTGCATGACCTCAGTCAGCCAACATGAAAGGATTAACTCAACATGTAGTTTTTTTTAATGACACATTTTTTTTCCATCCCACTGGAATCAGTTTATAAGTTCTGATTTTTTATATTTATTATTTGTATTATTTATATCTAGTTGAATCTCCTTTTGGGGTCTTAAACATATTTAAAAAGTCAGCAAATATTGCCAGCACACACTGGAAAAAGGAAGCCGAAACATCTATATTTTAGTCCAACACCAAACCCGCAAAATGCCCCTCCAGTATGTCCGATTTTAACTGAATTTGGAACTTGTGCTGCAAAACTGACATTTCGGTTTGAAGGTTTTTTTTCCCCAAGGAGATGGGACTGCATCTGATTGGAACTAGTAATAAAAAGTAATAAGTAATGGAATATTGCTTAATTTAAGCAACATCCATTTTCTTGACCGCTTATTCCTCACAAGGGTCGTGGGGGGTGCTGGAGCCTATCTCAGCTGGCTCTGGGCAGGAGGCGGGGTACAACCTGGGCTGGTTGCCAGCCAAATCGCAGGGCAATTTAAGCAACATTACCTGCCAAAAAAACTTTTTTTTTAAGTAAACATAACTAGCCTATTTAAAAAAACAAACACCAAATTATTAATATAGTGTGATTATGTCATATTTGAACTTAAAGAGTTATGTATTTCTTATTTTAAGCCGAACCTATTCATAACCAGTCAAAAAAAAAAATCTCAATTAGATGTAGTACTTCAGGATTTGTATATTAACATATTTTACACTTGTATTTCGTCTGCATGAAATCTTACCAAAACATTGTAGAGTTAAAGTTTTTATGATGTTGATAGTTTGAATTCTCATGCAATTTATTCCTAACTCATCATTTGACTGATTTTGCAAGGCCCACAGAATATTGTGTTTTTTTGCAATACAAACATGGAACCTACCAAAAGAAAGATCAGTCTCTCTTCTTTCGTCAGGAAAAAAAGTATATTTCTATCTGTTTCCGTTTTGTAGCAATTAGCATTAGAATACAGCTAAGTTTCATCATTATTCACATTTATGTTTAGAATTGTGGCGACACAGCTTGTTATCAACATGGCCCTGGTTGATCTCTTATACTCTGCTGCTAACTGCTGGCCGTTTTTGTAGTTACTACCATTTTTTCACCCGTTCACTGCAGTTGAGAGGCTGCATCAAAGCCTTCTGTATGCTCTAGCATAAAAAATAAATAAATAAATAAAAATAAAACATAACGTATAAATACGTCTTTGGGACACTTAAAGCATTTAAAATAGAACATATATATACATTTTTGGGAGCAAATTAGCTAATTTACGTAAAATTGATCACAATGCAATATTTTCTTTTTTAAAGTTTCCCCAATCAGAGTTGCCAGTGCAATTGTGCCTCGCCGTCTTCTGCTCATTTGGAAAGCAATTTCCATTTAACAGGATGTGGGCATTGGCAAATGTACGTCCAACTTCACATCAATTTGCTGCAGTGCCTCTTCCGGGTTGCGCTTTTATTCTTAATAATGCGGCTCTAATTGGCCTGTGTTGTGCCGTTCATTTCCATAAAGAGCCCAGGAGACTGTCACCTCGGCGTGGGAGGGACAAGGTGCTGCAGTTGGAGTTGTACACGTGGAGGCGGTCGTTAATCAGGGAAAAGGCACTTTCGCCCTGCTTCTCCGAAAGGACAGAGGTCGAGGAGGAGGGGCCTACGTCGCACCATAATGGTCGAAGTGTAAATTGCTGTGGGGGGGAAAAGAGTATGTGTATTTTTCATTGTGTTTTTCCTTTTATCCTGGGTGGAGACTTTCTACTTGGAATACATTAATTTGGCTTGATTACAGTGAAGCATCACTATTTTCGGGGGTAGGAACAACCTCTGCCAAAATCCACAGAGATATACAGAAAGTAGATTAGACTTTTGACTAGGTGAAACCAGGTCCAAGTTGTGGTGCAGGTGGTGTAACACAATTTGGTGTAGCGTGATTTAGCGCAAATGCAGCAGCCAACTTTACATCATCTGTACCGTAATTGGAGTACTTCTTTCATCCATCCATTCTCTTAGCCGCTTATCCTCACAAGGGTTGCGGTGGTGCTGGAGCCTATCCCAGCTGGCTTCGGGCAGTAGGCAGGGTACAACCGCTCACATTCACAATACACCCAATTAACCTGCCGTGCATGTCTTTGGAATGTGGGAGGAGACCGGAGTACCCGGAGAAGACCCACGCAGGCACGGGGAGAACATGCAAACTCCACCCAGGAAGGCCGAAGCCTGGACTCTTTCTTGCGTCCTCAGTACTAGGAGGCGGACGTGCTCACCAGTCGTACTTCTTACAATTCCTTATAAACGTACTTTGTGCGCACCGATCTCTTGCATGGACTTCAGTGAGTCCCTTATGAAAAAATAAAAATTATCATGTAGAATTTGATTAAAGATGTGATTACTATAGTCAATTTCACATAATCGCTCACTTTGTGATGATTATTTTGCCTCTCCCGATACAACAGGTCAAATAATCTGTTGGTACAGTATTTTTCATAAAATAAAATTAGTTAATACTAGGGGTGTTAAAAAAAATCGATTCGGCGATATATCGCGATACTACATCGCGCGATTCTCGAATCGATTCAATAATCGGTAGAATTGTTTTTTTTTTGTTTTTTTTTTTAGGATTCACACCTTGAGCATGGAAGAATGTTATATGAACGGAACATTAAGCCTTAATATTTTATTTTAATGCTGTTCAAACATGAAACAGATTACAACCTCTATAAGACTGAAATTTCAGATAAATAAATAATACATTTTCATATAAATCTTACACTCTACAAGCTTACTGATTAGTATTTTCTAAATTTGAATGAAAAAAAATCGCAACAATCGACTTATAAATTCGTATCGGGATTAATCGGTATCGAATCGAATCGTGATACGAATCGAATCGTCAGGTACTAGGCAATTCACACCCCTAGTTAATACAGAAAAATAAATTTATATTCATATTAAAAAATGATATCTAAACATTGAATTTTAAATATTGTCAGTGCACAAAAAAACATATAGAGCGAATTTAAAAAACAGAATCACTTTATTATAACTGAAAATAATTTATTTTGAAAATAAGTTGCTTTTCTTGTGAGGTGCCTTTTGAATTACTCGAATAGCCACAAAAACATAATTTTAAATAAAAGTAAATTTCGCTTATGCTTCGGCCTCTCCTCTGCTGAATTTAAAGGGAATGATGGGCACGGCTTCGATTGGCCGTGTATAAAGTTGACTGCGTTCAGTTCCACAACGGCATCTAATTGAGCATGTCTACAGAAATACCAGAAAATAGACACAAAATTGGGGCTGTTAAAGCCTGAATAATTTTTCATAATCCCTAAACTCTACCTCGAAACTTTGTAGGAGAAGTCTACGGTAAGTTAACTTTGAAAAGCCAAAGTGTGAAACTTAAAATATTCCCCAAAAGCCAAGAACTGTGCTCCCTGTACAAGTCTCCTCGGAAAAAGCTGCAAAATCCTTCCTAAAGTGTCTTTATTTATCGAGTTGGACGGGAACACGCTATCCTCCAGTGGTACACTTAAGTGGCTCGCGCCGACATTCAGAGGACACCGCTGCCAAGTGTGTATTTTATGGCAACGATTGAACATAATGGTCAAATAAATATCGGAGTAAAAAACTACTATCGTCTGCGGTGAGTTGAGTTTCGTTGTGATATTTTCTTTGGGGTCACGGGAACCTCTCGCTCCATCTTAACAAAAGTGCAGCTTTTAAATACTGAATACGGTCTCAAGAGACTACTACAGGTTCCTCATTATACCGACTCAGACACTACAGATCATTCCAGACAAACAGCTTATTTTCATATTATTCTATTCTTATATATTATTCTTCTCATTTGCAGATGATGCAATTATATTGGTCAGATTATTGCTTTGAAGAGGAATTGTGCCATCTGTATGGATGTTAGCTCAGCTTCCTATAACTGAGGTCATGTTATCCTAAAGACAGCAAAAGTTGACTAGTAATTTCATTTTGCTTCAAGACAACTAATGAGACATCCAATCTGGATAACTGATCAATTCGTACCGATCAATTAATATACATGACACTAAAATAAAGTGATTACAGTTAAAACTATAAAGCTGTTCTAAATGTATATAGTTTTAGAAAAATATTACTTTGATGTGATGGTATTTATTTTAAGATAAATTAAAATTAGTTTGTCAACTGTTTTATTTTTTTGTGTTTTTTTTAATTAATAATAATAATAATAATAATAACAACAATAATAATACATTTACACAATGCAATGCCTTCTTTTCAAGGTAATGTGTGAAAGAGTAGTGTTGTTCCGATACCATTTTTTGGCCCCCGATATCCAGCTTTGCAGTATCACCCGATACCATACCGATACTTGAGTTTTGTTTTCCTCAACATGAAAAAGCTGTCCTACTATTGGTTCAGAGCATTCAAGGGCCAATAGGATATCTTAGATCGGCATGCAGTGACCATGTCACATACCAGTGAATGTCATGCACGAGCAAGATACAAGATGCTGCATCCAAAATCTTATATTGGCATTGGAATTAATGGTATCGGCATGTTACTTGTGAGTACTCACCGATACCACTGTTTTAATGAAGTATCGGCACCTCTGCCGATACCAGTATCAGTATCGGAACAACACTAGAATAGAGTAGGATTAGTTACATTTATATCACTATCGTTGCATACCTGCCAATATTTGGATCATGTGTAATCCTAAAATGCACTCAAATTACAGCCTTCATTTCCCAGTGTTGGCTGAAAAAAAAAAAAAAATCAATGCGGCAGAATCAAAAAGGTGCTAAAGGTCAAGTTGATTAACAAGTTTTAGCCGCAAAATTGACTGGCCGACTTGATTTTAACTCTCTTCTGATCCAAATCCTCAAATTATCGGATGTCTCTGATTATTTTCATAGTCCTTTTTTTTTTTTTTTTTTTTTTTTTTTTTTTTTTTTTTTTTTTTTTGAAGAGCTCAGAATTGTTCATTCGGTAGTCTTACCGATTCAACGTCTTGTCATCATTGCTCTTTTCCTTTTTTTTTTTTTTTTTTTTTTTTTTTTTTTTTTTTTTTTTTTTTTTTTTTTGTGTGTGTGTATGTGTGCGTGCGTTTGCGTGCGTGCGTTTGCGTGCGTGCGTGCGTTTGCGTGTGTGCGTTTGCGTGCGTTTGCGTGCGTGCGTGCAAATACGTATAAATTTATACTCATTCATTCACCTAAAACCTTATAAATATCCCATTACCCTTCGCCTTAACCAGGTACTTCAGAATCTTGCCAGAGTCGTGAGATTTAAATGGTCAGGAGACCAGAGAAAAGGTCAGAAAAAAAAGAAATAAAGAGAAAAGAAAGGTAAATCAAAGTGACATCCAGCACCGACCAAACACTTCCTGCCTTCCCCATGATTACAAAATCAAAGTCTTACGCCAACCCCGGAAGCCTCTAAATTCCAGCAAATTTAGCGAGATCTCAAGAGCCCAGAGGAAAAACTAAAGAGAGGAAGGAGGGAAGGATCGATAAGGCAGAGTGAGATCAATAGAAGCCAGTACATCCAATCCATCAAAGTGAAGTCCAGCACCAACAAGACCCCTCCTGCGTGGTTACAAAACCGGAGTCTTATGCCAACCCCAGAAACCTCATACTTCTAATAAATTAAGATCTCAAGTGACCAGAGGAAAAACTAAAGAGAGGAAGGAGGGAAGGATAGATAAAGAAAAGTGAGAACCACAGACACCAGCACCAACTGATTCAAGGGGCTGTGGGAGGGAGAGGGTACTTCTGTTGAGTTTCAGTAGATGCTGGTGCGACGGATCTGGCATGCATAAGGACCACCACCAAAGAGAGAAGCCGTCAACCGCGGTCCAGCAAAGCGAGCACCCCCCCCCCCCCCCCACCCCCCCCGGAATCCCCAGGCCGCGGCAGCACCAAGGCCACCCCCAAGCCACCCGAGCGGACACCGGTCAGCGAGCCGACCCAGATACCCGGAACACCCCCGCCCCAGCCCCGGCCCACACCCCCGAGCCCAAGGCCGCAGAACGAGGCCCAGCGGGCCCCCACAGCGCCCCACCGGTCCCCAGCCCCCATCCCCCCACGACCCCCCCGCACCCCACCCAAACCCGCCATCCACCACGACCCAGGCCCCACCACCCCCGACCCCCAAACCCCCGAACACACCCCGACCCCCAGCACCCAACCCCCCACCCACCCATACCTCCACCCCCCCCCCAAACAAGCCGCCCCCCCCCGACGGCCGCCACCCCCCCCCCCGCGAACCCGGCCCCCCGCGAGAACCCCCCACCCCCCCCCGGAAACCGGCACCGGGCAGCAGCGCAGAGAGGGAAGATGTGCCCACCCCACCTCCAGCCGCGCGAGATTTGCACCGCGGCGGGAGGGGGGAAGCAGAGGAGGAAGCACCAGGGGAGAAGGCGGGACACCAGAACACCGAGCCCGGTGGGGAGAGGCCCCGGTCGTCACGCCAGAGTACAAGTGACACCTAACCCTGTTACTGAGTCCGCCAGCTCGCCGACTGGCGAGCTCTACCCTTACACCGTGAATGTGGCCCCACCCAGTGTATATACAAGTGTGTGCGTGTGGTGCATTAAAATTGGGAGCAGGTGAGTCGGAGCAGAGGGAAAAAATTTCCCCTACTCCGACACACCCGTATCCCCCCCCAAAAAATGAATATGTATATGTGTGGTGCATTAAAAAAGGGAATGGAGGGACAAAGTGGTGGGGCAGGGACACAAATGGGGGGGACCACAGCGCTGCCAGGCACTGCAGTCCATCCCCTCTGATGGCTCCCCGCCCCAACTCACCCCTCCCCTTGGACGTGAGGTGCATTAAAATTGGAGGGGAGTTGAAGGGTGAAGACGGTGTTTCCACCCTTCCCCACCCCACCAAGAAATGTGTTGTGTGCCCTATGTGTATATTTACAAAGTGTATAGTGCAAGCTAGTGAAGTGAGTAAGAGGAGCGACCAGCGGGGCCTCACCCAACCCGGCGGGTGTAGGTGGCACGCCCGCCCCCCAGCACCCCCACCCCCCGCCGCCCCCCACCTCATCCACCCGGCACCACAATGGGCGGACAGCCAGCGCAGCAGGGCTACCGGACAGCCCACCAGCCACCGGGGCCCGCCCGGGGCACCAGGAGTTATACCGGAGCGGGGCAGGCCCCAAACCCTCGCCCGGCCCCCGGAGCCCGACGCCCGGGCCGGGGAGGGAGCCCCAGGCCCAGGGAGAGGGAGGGGGAGGGGCCGCAGGGCAGACAGGGAAGGGGGGGGGGGGCGGGGGAAGCGGGGAGAAGACGACAAGAAGGCGAAAGGGCGGCTGCAGGGCAGGAGGCGGGGGGGGAGAGGAGGAGGGAGGGCGACAAGGGAAAAGGGACCGGGAGGCAGAGGAGGATGGGCGGGAGGAGGCGAGGAGGGAGAGGCGACGGGGGGGAGGAAGGGGGAGGGGAGAGGGAACCACGGGGCACACCGGAGGCCCACCCACCCCGAACCGCGCCGCCGGGCACGGAGCAGCGGACCGCGCCGGGACGGCACCGCCCCGGGCACCAGGGGAAGCACCCCAACACCGCACCCCACAGGGGGCCCAGGGAGCGGCCAAGACGCAACCGCCACCGAGCAGACAACGGGGGGGGGGGGGGGGGGGCAGAACCACCCCCGCCCGACCACAGGGGACGGCGTCAAGAAAATTGACTAATTAGCATGCAGTAACACCAAGTGTTGATGCTTAGTGCCCACTAGAAATAGATCTTAAGGAGTTATTGAGTATAGTGTCGTATAGTGTGGTATGCTCGAGCCCACTAGCAGCAACTAGGTTCCTGACTATATAAAAATAAAAACAATCAGATACAAAATACCAAATACAGGAGCAGCGAAAACAGAAGTTGTAACGATGTGGTGGCTCTCGTTAACAGGCAGAATCTTGGCAGGATTAAGTTGCCAAATTGAGATTAAAATATTCTATGTACATAGACCATATTTGTTTAAATCTTGATACTTGATTTTTATTTAAGGCAGAGATTTTTTCCATTGAGATATAATTTATTAGTAAGTTTAACCAGTGGTCGATATTTAGAGATTGTTTATTTTTCCAATTGACAAGGATTATTTTTTTAGCAATAGTAAGGGCTATAAATATAGATTGAGATTGTTTACATGGTCGCTCAGTTATTGTTAAGTCACCTAGTAAACACAGTCTTGGAGATAAAGGAAGCCTACAGTTTAATATATCAGCGAGCTTTTCCAAGATTTTAGTCCAGAAATGCAGCACTGGAGTACATGACCATAAAGCATGAAGATAAGTATCGGCAGTGTTTTGTGAGCACTGGAGACAAATGTCGGAGTCAGAGAGTCCCATTTTTTTCATCATATATTGTGTAATATATGTTCTATGAAGTATCTTATATTGGATAAGTTGCAAATTTGTCTGTTTGGTCATTTTAAATACATTTTCACAGATTTGGGTCCAAAAGTCTGGTTCCGGAACTATAGACAAGTCTTTTTCCCATTTTAAAGTCGGTAAATACGTTTTATTTGTGTATAAAAATAACTTATATATTTTTGATATTTTCTTTATTGTTGTTGGAGAAAGCTTTATAATATCTTTAGCTAAGACAGGCAGTTGGAGCGTATCTTGAAGTGTTGGGATTTGTTTCTTAACCATATTTTTAACTTGCAGATAATGTAAGAAATTTCCCTTTTTTATTTCATATTTCTGGACCAAGTTTGTATATGATATAAACTTATTATCTGAGAAAAGATGATGAAGGTGTGTAATTCCTTTCTGCTCCCATAGGCTTAAATGGAACGACTGATTATTAAGTTGAAAGTCGGGGTTATGCCAAATGGGAGAGAGCCCACAGGGCGCCAATTGGGAGTTTGTAATTTCTAATGCCTTCCACCAGGCAGTCAGGGTGGCGGCTATCATTGGGTTTTTAAAACAATTATGTCGTCTTATTGATTTTGTAATAAAGAGTAAATCTGACAGTCTAAGATTATTACAATCCTTCTGCTCCAATTCCAACCAACAGTTAGTATCTCTGTTGGGTTGTGTCCATAGCACAAGATATTGTAGTTGATTAGCTAGATAATAGTACATAAAGTTTGGTGCCTCTAAACCTCCTTTAGATTTACTTTCCTGAAGAGTAGATAGACTAATTTTGGCTTTTTTTTTATTCCAATAGAATTTTATGATAGCAGAGTCCAGCGATTGGAACCAGTTAGACGTAGGTTTAAATGGAATCATTGAAAATAAATAATTAATCTTTGGTAAAACTTTCATTTTTATAGTAGCTATCCGTCCTATTAAAGAGATCGGAAGATTATTCCAGCGTTCCAGGTCACTACGGATACTATCCAATAATGGTGAAAAATTTAAAGAAGTTAATTCAGTTAACTTAGGTGAAATTTTAACACCTAAGTATTTTAAATTACCTGTAGGAAAGGAGTAGTGTGGATCCTGACTTGTAGGATTCCATGAATTTTCTGTAATAGGTAATAATGTTGATTTTGTCCAGTTAATAGAGTAATCTGATAAGTGAGAGAATTTAGTTATTAATTTAAATGCTTCCCCTAGCGAAATAGCAGGTTCTTCTAAATAGAGTAATATATCATCGGCATATAGATTAATTTTATGTTCTATTGTCCCGGAGTGGATTCCTTGGATCCGTCTATCCTGACGTATAGCTAATGCAAGCGGCTCAATAAATATAGCAAATAATAAAGGAGAAATTGGGCACCCTTGTCTTGTTCCCCTTTGTAAAGTAAAACTCTGTGATGTAATCCCATTAGTAGTAACTGTAGCTTTAGGAGAATCATATAATATTGAGACCCATTGAATGAATGACTCCCCGAAGCCGAATTTATTTAAGACAGCAAAGAGGAAGGACCAGTTAACTTTATCGAATGCTTTTTCTGCATCCAGCGAAATAACAACTGCCTTTTTATCATGCCGCTGTGACATACTAATCAAGTTAAAGAGTCTCCTAATATTATTAGTAGAATGACGACCTTTAATAAAACCTGTTTGATCACTATGAATAATTGTCGAGATTACCGTCTCTAATCGAGATGCCAAGGCCTTAGCGATAATTTTAATATCGGTATTAATTAGTGATATCGGTCGGTAACTTGACGGGAGGGTAGGGTCTTTTTCTGGCTTTAATAAAAGTTTAATTGCTGCTATATTCATATCTTGACGTATATCACCTTTACTTTTAATTTCAGTTACTACTCTTAGAAATAATGGAGCAAACATTAACCAGAAATGTTTAAAAAATATAGCCGGAAAGCCGTCTGGACCAGGTGCTCTGCCATTAGGCATACTGTCTAAAGCACGATACAACTCATCTATAGTAAGCGGGGTATCGAGAATATCTTTATGTTCAATAGATAACTGAGGTATATTTAAGCTGTTTAGGAATTCCTCAATATATTCAGGGTTAGGTCTATTAATTTCTGTGTATAGATTTCGATAATAGTTATAAAAAATATGGTTAATTTCTTCTGGTGATTGTGTGCATTCACCATTTATATCTTTAATAGCCGTTATAAGAGATTTTTCCCGATTCCGTTGAAGTTGATTTGCCAGGAATTTACCTGATTTATTATTATGTTCAAAATTATTATATCTCAACTGTTGTATTATAAACTCTGTCTTTTTAGATAACATGTTATCTAACTGTATTTTTATATTCTGTAGTTCTATCCATATTTGATTATTTGGGTTTAATACATATTCATCCGTTAGTTGTTTAATTTTATCTTCCAGGTATTTTTCTAATTTTTGATCCTGTTTCTTTTTATAAGTTGAATATGATATAATTTTCCCTCTAATTACCGCTTTCCCTGCTTCCCAGAGAAGAGATGGAGATATATTTGGAGAGTCATTTATTTCCAAAAAATCTGCCCACTCCCTTCTAATAATTTTATCAAACTCTACGTCTTTCAGTAATGAGATGTTAAAACGCCATATCGGGGGAGGTTTAAAGGTAGAGTCAATTTGTAGAGTGAGGGAGACTGGTGCATGATCACTTATAATTATAGAATGTATTTTTATAGCAGTTTTATCAACAATAGAATTATTTGTAAGGAAAAAATCAATTCTTGAGAATGATCGGTGCACAGCAGAGAAGAAAGTAAATTCCTTCTTAGTTGGGTTTTGAAGTCTCCAGCCATCGCTGAGGCCAAAATCCTCCATATACTCATCTATTACTTTAGCGGATCGTAATCGCCTTGTATATATCGTATTATTAGAACGATCTATTAACGGGTTCAAGACCGTGTTAAAATCACCTCCAATAATAATAGTAGAATTTGTTGCTAAATCGAGTAACCGAGAGAAAAATTCATGGAAAAAATCAGGGTCATCATTATTTGGGGCATATAAATTACCAATTGTATATACTTTATTAAATATAGTTACCTGGATAATAATATATCGGCCCTCTAAATCTGTTACTATATTATTTAGAGTAAAGAATAAATTCTTATGTATAAGTATAGAGACACCTCTTTGTCTACTATTATAGGAGGCAGAGTAAACTTGACTAAAATTTTTATCTATAAATAATTTTTCTTCTGATTTTTGTAAGTGGGTTTCTTGTAGGAGACAAATATCTGCCTTAAATTTTGAGAGATGGTCTAAAATTTTTATTCTTTTTGCCTGGGAGCGAGCGCCACACACATTCCAGGAGACCAGAGCTAATTTCTGCATACAAGCAATATAGACTCAGTCTTATGTATACATCTATATAAGCTGCTTATTAATATTAACATATTGTAGGATAGCAAAAGAGTAATTAGGCAATTTATATAATTTATATAAAGAGAGAGATAGCAAGTAGATAAGTATAATAGTGAAGAAACGTGGGGGGAAGTGAGTGTGAAGGAAATCTGTGGGGGATTCAACATAACAATACACCAGTAAATGGTGACCTAAGCGAGATTATTATTATTATTATTAATTTATTTTTTTAAGAATATATTTCTATATTATTATTATTATTATTATTATTACTTTATAGCCTATGCATAATATAAATTCATATTCTATTTCGTAACCCATTATCCATACATATACATACATATACATATACATATATATACATATATACACATATACATACACATACATATACATATACCTACGTCAAATAATCACACAATGCTCGGCTCTACCAATTGTCAGTTAGAACAGCCAAGGGGTCGAGGTTGGGTTTCGGAATAGCTGGCCGTCGATATATAATTTATCAACGACCATCGAAGTCCGTTTACCCTCCTGTCTATTTTGTTTCATGATAGGAAACAGTACTTTTCGCCGCTCGTTTATCTCTCTTGGGAATTGATCATTCATCCCGAAAGATGTCCCTTTGAGCTCCCGTCCTTTACTTTTTACCAATTCTTTATGTTTAAAATGTTCGAACTTAGCAATAATAGGACGGGGCTTATTGCCCTTACGAGCTCCGAGCCGGTGTACACGGTGAAAAGAGATATTATTTACCGTCTCCTGTGGGATCTTTAGCGATGATGTCATGAATTTTTTTATCTCACCCTCTGGATTATCTGGAGAATTTTCGGATATACCTGAGAATATTAGATTTTCCCGCATACTACGGGATTGAACATCTAAGACCGTTTCCTTTAGCATTTTATTTTCCTTTTTAATCGTCTCCAACTCGGCTGTGACAGCGACGAGAGAGGAGCGTAGCTCGGAGTTATCGCATTGGAGATCGCTTACCTGTTGGCTAACGAATTCCAAACTTGCCTTTAATTCTTTGACGTCCTCGCGGATAAGACAGAGGACGTCAAGTTTTTTATTTATGGAATCCAGCATACTCACCGATACGTCGGCGGTTGCTAAATCGTCCGTGTCTGTTGACGAGTCATTTTTCCTTTTTTTTTTCGAAGGATTATCCCGACTGGCCGCCGGCTCATCCATCGCGCAGCTATAAAAATGATCGTCAATAAAACGTTCGAGGTCGTCCACACTGGATAATATTTCCGATCTTTCTTAGAAAAGAAAAAAATCGAATTTATCTAATCATTAAATTCGGGTTTAATTAGAAATATAAAGCTAATTCTATTTTAGCAGCAGAGCGCCGCCATGTTAGATTTTCCCAGTCTCGCTACCGGTCACGCGATAGTCACAGCATCTCGCGATGGGTTATTTTGGGTCATCTGCGTCTGGACCATAGTCCTGAGAACTGTTTGTCTACCCACCACGTTTGCAAAAGGTTTTCATAGAAACATGCACCTGTTTGTCTTTGAAAGGCTATACGATCTCGAAACAGAGGAAGAGTCCAAATCATGTACAGTATATATGTATTTTTATGGGACAATGGGATCAGTGTTGATGAAAGGATTTGAACTTTAAAACAGTGCTGAGAACTGTCTGTGTTTCCACCATATTTGCACTGGTTCCCACAGAAACATGCACCTGTTGGTCTATGAAAAGTCATTGGGGGGGGGGTCACAAAAGCATAAAACACCCTAAGAAAGATCATTCGCTCAACATTAGGAACAGAAGTCACACAGAGGTCAGATGGTGCTGCACCTGCATAAAGCAAATAAAAATATATCTTCCTTCAGTTGCTCTGAAACATTTAAGTGTTAATAATCCATTTATTTTGGCTATTAACACCGTTTTAAAAGATCAGCAATGTACATGGACAATTATTTCAAGGAAACTCTTGGTCAGGTCATGCATGCATGCAAAATCAACAGTATGTGTATCCCGCTTAAGCACTGTATACACTATATTACACTTAACGATGGCTTGGCCATGAATAAAAAGCCACGATGACCCCCGGCTGAACCCGACTCGTCCAAGTCCGACCAGTCCCGCTGAATGCCTTGTGACTTTGTGTTGTTTGTGACGCTCTTGTGTTGTGTTTGCTCCCTGTCCTCTCCCCACCTCATGTCCACACTCCACAATGTGCACATGAAGGGCCCGGCTTTTGTTTGGCTCCCCTTGTCGGAGCCGATCTCAGTCCGCGGAGAGCTTGAACACACCTTGGTGGTTGACCTACCTGCCTATTATTGCACCTGTGAGTAGGGATACGATAATTATCACGGTATTGTGGGGGGCGTTGGCAATATTTAAAAAAAGGTCACAACATTGTGTAAAAAAAAAAAAAAAAAAAAAAAAAGCACAATGTTGTGCTTTTGTACATAACAGCAATGCATATAAACCACCTTTAATCTCTAATAACAATATTGAGGGACTTACTGGCTAATACAAGCACACATTGATCGCTTCACAAGCAAATTACGTTCCCCTTCATCTGACAATTAGCATAGATTTTAAACATAGAAGGCCACAACATCCCTAATGAAAATTAAATTGTTACATACGGGGTATGGGTGGACCCAAAAGCGGAGGAAACAGGCGGGAAGACAGACTGGAAAGATGATGTAAGGAACTTTATTAACTATGATGGGGAAGGACTGGACGAGACGGAAGGGGAGTAGACTGGACTTGGCGTGGCGTGATGCAGAGACTTGGCGTGGCGTGAGGCAGAGACTTGGCGTGGCGTGAGGCAGAGACTTGGCGTGGCTGACTTTGAAGACTAGGCGTGGCTGACTTTGAAGACTAGGCGTGGCTGACTTTGAAGACTAGGCGTGGCTGACTTTGAAGACTAGGCGTGGCTGACTTTGAAGACTAGGCGTTGAAGACTAGGCGTAGAAGACTAGGCGTAGAAGACTAGGCGTAGAAGACTAGGCGTAGAAGACTAGGCGTAGAAGACTAGGCGTAGAAGACTTGGCGTAGAAGACTTGGCGTAGAAGACTTGGCAGACTTGGCGTGGAAGACTTGGTAGACTTTGGCGTGGAAGACTTGGTAGACTTGGCAATAAAGACTTGGTAGACTTGGCAATAAAGACTTGGTAGACTTGGCAATAAAGACACCACTGTGACTAGACATGCAGCCATTCAAACAGCTAACATCAAACATCAGACAATGCTCCCAAACCCGCGTGAGACAAACACCACTCCCTTATACAAACACTAATGACAATAACAGGACACACCTGGGAGACACAGCAGGGAGGGGGAACCAATCAGCAATACACACCAGGAAGGGAAGACACAAGCAGGTGGACAAGGTTAACCATAATGAGACTGGGGAAGAAGACAGGAACACCAGACAACCAACACTCACCAAAATAAAAGAAACACCCAAACAAACTGAAACGTGACATAAATTGCACTAATAAACTAGCCACTAGAGGGTGCTAAAACTGCACAAATGGAAATCAACCTGACTTTTTAACAGATGTGTTCCTTTTAAATATTGTGAACATGACGACGACGATCTTGGCAGTGGCAGTTTTAATATCACGATATCACGAAATTGCCCTTATCGTGACATCCCTACCTGTGAGCGTGTGTGCATGCGTTGTGACACCATGGGGCAATTATTTGGTTTCCCAGGGTCAAGTGTAACTGCCTCTAGTGCTAGCTACATCCAAATTAAGCAAACTTCATGGTTGGACTCGGGTTTGAAAAAATAAAATAAGTTGTTCGGTACCACTTCTTTTCAGACCGATACTAGTACTAGTAGTCACAGTACAAAGTATCAATACCACAGGTATTTTTCCATCCATCCATTACTTGACCGCTTATTCCTCACAATGGTCATGGCGGGTGCTGGAGCCTATCTCAGCTGGCTTTGGGCAGTAGGCGGGGTACACCCTGGACTGGTTGCCAGCCAATCGCAGGGCACACAAAGACGAACAACCAACCAATCAACCTGCCATGCATGTCTTTGTAATGTGGGAGGAAACCGGAGTACCCGGAGAAGACCCACGCAGGCACGGGGAGAGCATGCAAACTCCACCCAGGGAGGCCGGAGCCTGGACTCGAACCCGAGTCCTCAGAACTGGGAGGCAGATGTGCTAAATGGCAAATGGCACTTCATTTATATAGCGCTGTTCCACCTTTAATGCGCTCAAATCGCTTTACATTTTTTTGACTACCCATTCACCTACATAAGCAATTGGGGGTTCAGTACCTTGCTCAAGGATACTTTGACGTGGTCACAATGGCCTGGGATCAAACCCACAACCACTGGGTTGGGAGACGACCACCATACCACTGATCCACGCCGCCCCACTCATCTAACCACTCATATACAGTGTCGCCCACAGGTCTTTTTGATACATAAAAAAATTAATTAAAAAAAAAATATGACAGATAATTTTAAAGAAATGCCAGAGATGCCAATATAGCATTTTTCCTTAAGTTGCATGAAATTAACGGCAATCTTCTATTCTTGTAATTTCTGTTTTCCTGTTACGAATTGGAAAAACAGCCACAAGAGGGCACCTAATACTTATATCGGCGCATGTCACGAGTACCTCACTGCAACTCAAGTATTTACTGTATATAATATATGTGACATTAGTACACTGTGGGAATTTTGCAATAAGGCAAAAATATTTATTGGGGGCTGCCTGATGATGTGAAGCTGTAATTACTATAGTCAATTTCACATAATTGCTCAATTCGTGACGATTATTTTGCCTATCCTCATACAACAGGTTAAACAATTTATTGGTACAGTATTTTTTTTTTCATAAAATAAAATTAGTTAATAGAGAAAAAAATCTATATCCATATAAAAAAATGAAATCTAATAATGATTTTGATACAAAAAATAATTAATTAAAAATTTTGTCAGTGCAGCAAAAACAGAGAGAATTTAAAAAAACAGAATCACTTTATTATAACTGAAAATAATTTATTTTCAGAATAATAGTTATTTTTCTTGTTAGGTGCCTTTTGAATCACTGAAATAGCCACAAAAACATAATTTTAAATAAAAGTAAATTTCGCTGGAAATCTTTTTCTTTTTTTTTAATCTAGCTCTAAAAATAATAATGAAAATAAGTGATCATTAATTAATCGTCAATTTTCCCAATTCCTCAGACCATTATTTGTGGTTAGACCTCTCCATTGTGTCCTGTTCCATCTTCATTCAGTACTATTTGGAGTCAATCTTAAAATCTGCAAACATGAATCGTTAAAAAATAAAATAAAATAAAGCAAATGTGTTGTTTCCCTTCTTTCTATTCTGTCCCTCAAAGCCCCCCTTCTCCTTCCTCCACCCCTCCAGCAACTCCTGTTTCTTACATCAGCAGGGACTGCGGCTAATTTACGAGCACGGGCAATGCCAACATATTCTCTGAGGAGGGCCTGTTTTAACACCTCCAAATGCCGAAATGCATCCCAGCTGACCTTAATTATAAAAGCCTGTGCCCCCACCTCATATAGAATCCACAAGACCCGAGGGGGGGGGCGAGCGTGAGACAGTATGCGTACCTGTGGAGAACATCGGGCCAGGCGGCTCGATGTTAATAGTTGCATCCTGAGAGGAAATCAATAAAGCTATAAAGGGTGATATCACAGTGTGTCGGGCCTGTCACGCACACACGCTCTCCCTCCCCTGGTTAGAGGGGGTCCGCAACATAAAGGTCAGCAGTATGGGGTTTTGATCGAGGGATGAGAAGCGCCCCCCTCCCTTAAGTGGGACCCCCCCCCAACAACTCCTCTGGAGAAGGAGTGGATCTTTTCGAGGGCTTACAGCGGGCGCCGCGTTGTCAAGGCAGCAAAGCGTTAGCGCCGTTAAAAAGGCCCATCAATGTGGGCCCAGTTACGACGCGAGGGGGAAAATCCCAGGAGGTAAAACGGGGGGGGGGGCTTTGCTAAACTGCTCATGAACCGAGGGGGGAGGTATTACACCTGCTTTCCTTTCTGACCGTATGGCGGATTTTTCGGCCCATAATAGTGATATACGCGCAGCACGGGGCTCCGGCATCATTGGGCTGATAAACTGCTCATACAATAGATAATCTTTTATGTACCACCCGTGCACAGCACAAATATTATGACTATTAGCGCATTAATTAACCCGCTGGCCTGAGGGCCCGCCGCCGAGCCAAGGTTAAGAGCTTCTTTAATTAAAGATCAATACGGTTTTGCAGTATATTTCAGCGGCTCCAAAGTAGGCACGGGACACTTTACCGTCTACGTGTCACAGTGATATAGAAGTTATCAAGTCTCGGAGAGAAAATGTCAAATTAAGACTATTTGCAAGCACTGAACTGCTATACTGGCTGGAAAGTACTTTACAACTGCAAAGGTTTGTCCATCATCATCATCGAAAGTCTTTTTTAAAATAGTTAAACAAGCAGCAATTACAGGAGTTACAGTGGTACTGAGGGATGGGTGAGTACCGATACCAGTATAAGTACTGGGCCGATACATGCCTTATTTTTAGGTATCAGGTAAGAATGGAGGGCGAGGCTTCAAGGGATACTTGATTCATTGAGACATTTTCAGCAGTAAATAGTTAATATTTTGTCCAGAATTAATTTGATAATTTCATTATTTTTCATGTACAATTAATACCTTTAAAAACAAATTGACTAAAGACGATATCACCTGTACTGAGGAAGTAGTCAAGACCAAACCCAGGAAACAGGTGAGCGATGATTGATCGTTACTATTTCCTCAGCACAGGTGATGTCATCTTCAGTCGACAGCAAGTGGGAAAAAACATGTTTTTAAAGGTATTAATTGTACGTGAAAAATAATAAAGTTCTCAAGTAAATTCTGGACAAAATATTAACTTTTTACAACTGAAAATGTCTCAATGACTCAAGCATCCCTGAAAATCTGACATCAAATAAGTCCTCCTTGGCTGTAGGTGGCGCTATATTGTGGCAAATTGAAACATTTTTGTTCACAATGCTTTCAATGTGATGAATGAAATTGTACATATCAAAAGTATTATTGATTAGTATTGGAACTAGTGATATTGGTGCCTCATGGTCCTTTTGATGAACAAAAAAAAAAAAAAAGATCAAAGTCATTCAAAAGTCATATAGCAAGGTTGTTGTAGATTGAGAAACACTATATTGTAATTAAAAAAAATGTTTTTAGTTCAATTACAATTCTTTGTTAACATTGACCTGCCTGGGACACCTGTGCACTGGGCAAAGTACTGCCCAACAAGCGCTCTCTAGTGGCACCCAGTAAGAGCACAGCGTAGGATTTAGTCCTCGTTTGCAGAAGATAGGAGGGCCATAAGCGCACATCTTCACGCCCAAGGCCCGAAAGTTACCCTCAGATCACCGTAATCCATCTGGATTATGTTTGACAGGACATGCATCCTCCTGCTGGTCGAGGCTCGTTTTGACAGAGTATAGCCAGCAAAAGACATGACCCTAAAGCAAGCAACCAGATTGCTTCCGTCTGTGAGATTAGGGACTTTTTAAAATGGAGGTCAGTCCGTCAGGTCAGCTGTTCATTTGTTTACAGAATATGATGCATCTGAAAAGGGATTATGCTCTGCCTCTCAAGAGTGGTGAACTGTTGGTCGTCAAAATGACTAGCCGAATGTTGACAGCAAACGAATTCTGATTGGATGAAACTTAAAAGTTTAAAATGGCTTACCTTAGCTAGAATCCCGCATCACATTGTGACATGCTAAACTAGCAATATATCCCATATTAGTTGCCATGACTACTACTACTTATTCAATTTTTTCTTCTACTTTCTTTTGGTGGTTGGCAAATACTTTTGGTGCATTAATGCTAAAGAAAATGGACACCGGCGACAACAACAACATTAAATAGTTACGTATGACCTCAATAGTCGAAACATGACATTCTGATTAATATTACATTTGTTGAATATGAGTTATGAAGCAAAATACAGCTGTTTTTATCCATCTTAGGCGGCGGCCATTTTGAAACTTGCTGTCGACTGAAGATGACATCACAGCTGCTCAGGGTTGGGGCAACAACCAATCACAGCTCATCTGTTTTCTGAAGCTAAGCTGTGATTGGTTGCTACCTGAGCAACTGTGATGTCATTTTCACTCGACAACAAGTGGCAAAATGGCCGTCCCCTGAGATGGATAAAAACGGCTGGATTTTGCTGCTTAACTCATATTCTACTAATGCAATATTAACTCTTTCATTCCCAGCCATTTTCACAGAAGCAACCCCTTTTGCTCCGGTCTGTTTTACTGGATTTTGACTGACTTTGGAAGGTCCACAGAATGTTCTGTTCTATTGCTATAAAAAACATATCCGTTTCCATTTTGCAGCAATTAGCATTAGAATATTGCTAAGTTTCAATGGCCCTGGCTGATTTCTTATACTCTTCTGCCACCTGCTGGCCGTTTTTTGCAATATCTACCATTGCTTTAAACGACCTCTTCATGTCAGAAGCTCTATCTTTATGCTTTTAGGCATTAAAAAATAAAAAATAAATAAAAAAATAAAAATAAAAAAAAAAACAGAAAAAAAAAGTATAAATATGTTTTTGGGAGTGAAGAACAAAGTATTGAAAAACGTACTTATACGTCTTTGGGTTTGAATGAGTTAATCATATGTGCACTAGTGGGGTTGCATAAAACGTATTATTGTCAAGAATTTTTGTGGTGGTTGACTTCCCCTTTTTTAAACACTGCAGCGCTGTATAAGCGTCGTGACGGCTAAGCTGGCCTTTGTTGCCAATGGCAGGCCTGACTTCACGTTAGTCCACCGCAGTCTCTCAGGGCCCGCTGACCACGTCCTCTCCCTAAAAAGCCCACTTCCTCTTCCCTCCCAGTCACCACCCACGCCCCCTATTGCCTCACAGGACTACGTCAGGTTAAACACTTAAACACCAGCAAATCCACCGCTGCCCTGTGGGAAATTTGCTTCTAATCCCTAACTTATAGGCACAGAATCAAAGGCAAAAAAAAAAAAAATGAATAAAGCCGGAGCAACAAATCTGATCCTCCCACCCCTAACAATCTCAAGCCTCTCGGGAGAGGCTCGGAGACGCTCGGCAGACAAGCCCCGAGATGGATAAATACCTAAATGATGAGACAGTCTGGGGACAGGGGAGTAGTGTCTGCCTATGACCGCTCACCTCCAATTTGGCATGGCGGCAATGAAAGGCGCGGGCAGCCAGGCCTTATTATTACACGTTCAAGTGCAGCCTTGGCCAATGATTAATGACGGTGTCGGGCAGAAAACAAAAGCGCAAAGGCGAGTTATCTCCTATCCACCTGCTCCTGCGGGCCGATTGGATGGGAACAGGAGGGGGAGGGAAGAAGAAAAAAAAAAAAAGTAGTCTTGATAATGAGAGGGCGAATGGAGAGAGTGGAGAGGGGCAAATTTGGTGATGGAAGAGCAAAATAAAGGAACCTACAAGATATCAATAACAATTATTATTATTATTATTATTATTATTAAGAAAACAGATGAATGGTTGGATAATTATTATTATTATTATTATTATTATTATTATTATTATTATTATTATGATAATGATACATAAGTATACAAGCTTTTTTTATTTTTTTATTTTTATTTTTTCCTTTTTGCAGGCAGCAAAGTGCTACTACCTCTGAAGTTTTCACAAATTTTGACCGGTTTCCAAATTTTAAAACGATTGAAGATTAAGTTTCACGCAAGTGGGAATGATTCTTTGCCCCGTGATTGGCTGGTGACCAGTCCAGGGTCACTCGACCATAGTCAGCTGTGACCCAAATGAGGACAAGAAGTACAGAAAATTGTTCAAAGTAAAAGCAGACGTTGCTTTAAAAAAAAAAAAAAAATGTCTGCTCTCATGGATGTTTACTAGTGAGAGAGGCTAAAATTAGGAATATTTGGGCAATTTCAAATAAATAAAAAAAAAGGTTTAGAAATGATTTATCATTTATCAAAAATTATCTGTTGATTTTATAACTAATTGGTCATCAGTTGAGTTTTTCAACTCTAAGATAAATATAACCTATAACCATTCCATTTTTTTTACATTAACTGAATATTAAAATTGCAGGAATTTTTAAAGATGGAAAGTTTCCATCCGAAATGAAATTTTAATAAAAAAAAAAAAAAAAAAAAGTTGTCTCTAAATAGGGAACTTAATTGTAGTTTGGAAAAATGTAAAATTTTGCATAATCCTGAATAAGACAAATTTTAAAAATAATAATAATAATAATAATAATGGAAAAAAATCTTAACAGTTTCATATGTTCAAATGTGGTAACTTAATCACTTTCTACATCCACGTTCGATTTAAGCACATTCGAAAGAGCGCCACAGCTGTTAAGCTGTTTGTTAAATGCTGAGAGAAAAGTGAACATGTCGAGGGAAGGGAAAACTATTTTTTTGGTTTTTATGTTTCTTTATACAACTTCTATATCGCTGATTGTCACTTGTTACAGGTGAGTCTGGAAGTCCACTGCAATGCAAAACCTAACACACATAAGTATGCAGAACACATTACCTTTTGATCACAAGTGACAAGCGCATGGCAGCAAGCCAGTGGGCGGCCGGTCTTCGCCTTTTGTCGGTGGTCTTACGCGTCAAACCGACGGCGGGTCAACCACTGTCAAAATATAACAGAAGTTTGAGTATTTACAAGCTGGATTGGAAAAAAAAATCAAAGCATTCTAGTCTGAATTCAATCAAAACTATTCCCAACAACCACACACTGAGATTTCATTCTCTGGTGTTTAAAGCCCAGCACACAAAACTTGCAGGTAGTTTCCAAGCAAGGTGTGAACATGCAAGTTTGTGGCGGCCTGGCCCGGTTGATTGATTTGACAGACAGCGTGGACTTTCACGATGTCTGTGTTTGTTACATGCTGGCTCGCTGTCCCTTGCTTGTATTGGTGTTGACATTTATGAGACATGTTGGAGGGGGCCTACACAAGGCCTCACAAATGGGAGAGAGGAGGCATGGTTGGCAGGAGCTAGCACAGCCTGATACTGCCATCCAGAGGCCATGATAGGTAATGCATGATGGTCAATAGTGATTCCCCAAATTGTTATTAAACCAAGTACCTACTCAAAAATGCTTAGCTCACCAATGACAACATTATGTCAAACATTATAATGAAGTCTTCATCAAAACTAAGGTAGGGGTTTTATATATTATTTACATATATTTGTTTTATGTTAGCCATATTAGCTATCAAGCTAGCAACGAATGTAGCAAGTGTACCTTTCAAACTGCAGAACCAGACAGCAAGTTGTAGTGATTAGAACATAATTCACCCACGGAACGTTGGGACGAAGGGGGAGTTTGTTGGGATGAAAGGATGAAAGGATGAAAGGATAAAAGAACAAAATGTTGGTAGGTCTGTGAGCCTCGCGCAGAGTGAGTTGTTGTTGCTGTTGATGATGTCAATAAAACGCCAGTCTTTGGCTCTGGACTTCAACACTCCGCCTCCGACTCCCGTCGCTACTCGCTACATTGGTGTCCCCGACATCCGCCTCGTTGACGTTTCCGAGGCTGAGAATTTGATCGAATTGAGCGACATGGCGAACTCCGCTGGTCTCAAGTTACCGGAGTTTTGGGAGTCGGCCGCGGCGACGTGGTTTGTACAAGCTGAAGCTCAGTTTGCCATCCGGGGAATTACGGACGATTCCACGCGCTACTACCACGTCGGGGCCGCGCTCGGGAGCTCCACGGCGGCCAGAGCTACGGCGCTAGCGAACACTACCATCTCCGAGCCACGTGCTCTGGCGGAGGAAGCTGACCGCTTTTTCCTGGCCACCCAGCGTCACAACCACGAGGTCTTGGCCTCTGCACGCGCCTTCCCGGTCCCGGCGGCCGCAACGGCACCTCATAAGGTACGCGCTGCCGTGGATGGCCGATCGGCCCCTGGCTTATGCTATTTTCACGCAGGTTTTGGTACCAAGGCGAAGAGGTGCCGCGCCCCTTGCTCCTTTGTTGCGTCGGGAAACGGCGACGCCTCCACTCAGTTGCAGCTGTGAGTGGGGGCGCAGAGTGCCGGCTGCTGTTTATCATGGACACCCTCTCCAGACTCAAGTTCCTCTGTGACTCCGGCGCCCGCAGAAGCGTGTTGCCTGCCTCGGCTGAAGATGCTGCCGGGGGCACTCACGGCCCGCACCTGTCAGCGGCCAACGATGCACCGATCCGGACCTACGGCACTAAGACAGAATGTGTCTTTGGTGTGCCCTCCAGCCAATACCTCGGCCACCTCATCAACGAGGACGGCGCCACCCCGCTCCCGGCAAAAGTGGAAGCTGTTGCCGCTTTTCCTTGACCCCGGACGGCCCAGGGTCTTCGGGAGTTCCTTGGGATGGTGACTTTTTACCACAGGTTCTTCCGCCTCTTCCGCTTCATCCTGGAGGGCCGTGAGTTCACGGTCTTCGTCGATCACATGCCGCTCGCCTTCTCCATGTCGAAGTTGTCCGAGCCGTGGTCCGCGCGGCAACAGCGACAGTTGTCGTTCATATCTGGATACACCACGGACATCCGACATATCGCTGGCAAGGACGACGTGGTCGCGGATTGTCTGTCCAGGGCAGCCGTCAACGCGGTACAGCTGGGCCTCGACTTTTCCCGGATGGCGGCCGACCAGGCTTCCGACCGTGACACCCAGTCGCTTCGGGGCTCCATGCTCGAGTCCTACTGCACATGTCCAACTTTTAGAGTCCAGGGGTAAAAATGTTTGCTCCACGTGTGTCAAAAAATGAGAAAGAGAGAAATGAAATAATTTTAATGAGTAGTAGGCTGCTATCTATCCAGCTAGAGATATATTCTTATTATAATATTACATTTTCAGTAACTTTACTTCCTTCAAACATGCGGGAGCCATGTGTTAAAACTAGGGCCTGTCTGATATGGATTATTTTGACGCTGGTGGTGATACCGATTCCAAAATTTGGCCAAGTAAAATTCTGATAACCAATAAGTTGGCTGATTCGTTTAGAAAATATATAATAAATAGAACAATATATTTTTTGGTACTTTAATAAGAAAATGTATTAAAAATTCTCTGATTTTTTTTTTTTTTTTTTTTTGGAGGGGTGTTGGCATCATTATCTTTGTCATTTGTTATGTTATTGTTATGTTTGTTTGTTTTTCAATTAGAGCTGTCAAACGATTAAATTTTTTAATCAGATTAATCACATCATAGAATTTTGATTAATCATGATTAATCACTGACTTAAAAAGCCCCCCCCCCCAAACCCCCCCCCCCCCCTCCAACTTATTTTGCCCACTAAATTTGAAGCGCACCTGTTATGTTAATTTTTTCAACATTTAATGTTATGAGAATATCTTCAAAAATGTATATCCACTGCACACGTTCATCCTGCTTTTTCTAATCAATTAATTGTTTGCATAATTTAAAATGGGGAAAAAATGACTTTGGCATATGTAAACATTTATTAAATGCTTTACTTTAATGCATGCAGTTATGTTTATTGCTCAAACTCCAACAGCTACCTTTAAACTAACCATCCTCTGTTGGCTAAAAAGGATCATCTGCGGTCAAAATTAATAGTGTGATTAATCTGTGGTAATACAATGATTAATGCGATATTTTTTGTGATTAATTAATCTATTAACGCTTTAACTTTGACAGCCCTATTTTAAAGCTAAAACAAGCACACACACAAAAATCAACAGCAAAAATAGTAATTGTCCGGGCCTTAGTAAAACCTCCATCGCTATGTTCTCAACAGCGGTATATTTCCGTGGGGTCCTAGCCATGTATTTGTCACGACAACCTCAACAAAAAGAGACTTTTTACCATCATCAATTAGGTGAGAATTCACCATAAACATCCAGTCAATCATTTTTTGTAAAAAACAAAAACAAAAAAAAACGTCTTTATTCCAGGGGTTTGAGATTGGGTTTTCTCAACTGTATGCTTTATTTGACAGTTGCAATCACTCAACAGCATATCAAGGATTTTATTTTTTTATTTTTTTTTTAATAAATGAGAAGCCACAACAGCTCTTGTCTTTCTCTCGGCATGCTCCACTGAAATGTGGTCTGTCGAGTGGGGATTTGCCCTTTTTTTGAAGTACTGAGCTGAGACGTTTCCCTTTGTGTGCGCATCAAATCAAACCTAAAACCAAACCACCCATAAGACTACCTAAAAGGGTTACAATCTAAAGGGCCCCATGTACAGTATATGATGCTTTACACCTCCCCAGTCTTTGTTCCGGCGCACTCCCCGCTCGCTGTGATTATGCACGCCTCGCGCGAGGGGCGCTGCGGAGTAGCGCGCGTCTGGAGAATGCAAAGTGACGCTCTCAAACGAACAACCTAGGGACAAAACACGGATTCGGCGCCGCCGCTCGCCTTGTAGTGGCGCGGCGCAGACACGCTCGCTATTTAGCGCGCAGACACCGGGGTCCGGTGGGATGTGTAGCTATGTGTTTATCACAGGATGATCTTCCTTGTTTCATGTGACGCCTTTTCCCACCCTGATCCCCTTTTCCCCCTCTCCTTTTTCTGCCTTCGTGTAGTTGAAGGTTCACAGAGCGGAAAGCTGTCGAGCAGACGCTCTTTTAGGAACTACTTGGGATTCTTTTTCTTTGTCCCTGTGCATTACAATGTGCCACACTTAAAGTAGTGGAAATGTTATAGTTTATTTAATCGTGCCCTACACTGCCATGTTAGTTAAAAAAAAAAAAAAAAAGTTTATTTGCTGCATTCTGTGCATCTGCTTAATGCAATTTCTCCTCTCGTGCAAGATTAAAACTAATTGACAAAGCCAAAAATGTGGATGAGGAGCCGAATAAGTCAAAGTGTTGAGTGGAGGTTTAGTTGAAGTGTTACAGCCGAGGTACTCAAAAGACCTGCACTGCATTCTGTGACTCTGCTCAATGCAATGTCTCCCTTCTACCCATATTTGAACTAGAAACTCTTTAATTAACTTATATTTTATGTTTTTTTTCCATGATCTTAATTAATTCTAATTATTTTTAACAGTTTCATTGGCACCTACACTAATTATCACAAGACATTGAATTATTTATTTGTTTAAAAAATTTAAATTAAATAAAATAAAATAAAATAAAAAAGTGCTGCGACATGGTGAAGCAGCATGTGGTCCAGTTATTTCCAAACGCTCTTTTCTGGCCCCAAATTTGATGTTAGGCTCGCAAGGCATATTAAATTTAACAGCTATGTGTATTTCCTCAAAGCAAATTTTCTGTTCTTTTTTTACCTTTACAATAAGACTACTTTTGGTGTTTTGCTGTGTTTCATCCCGTATTCAAGAAAATTTATAGTCACATAAGAAGATATTACAGAAAAATCAGCATATCAAACAAAATTGAGTGCACTAGTTTGCTGCAAAGCGAGCGAGAAGAGAGAGAGGCACTGTGTAGCCTACTTAACTCTACTGCTTCAGTGGGTAGACAATTTTTACTCCCACATTCTACACTTTAAGCATAAAAGGAAGTATGTCCTTTGTTCTGATGCAATTATTTGCTTGAACAAAATGTAATATCGTAGCCATCAACTCTGTATAATGACGCAAGCCTTGTAGGCTACAAATTAATCCACGTTGCACTCAAACGCAATTGACTTCAAATAGATATCAATGTCACCCTCTAGTGGACATTTGGCATCACTACCACCAACATGTTCAATGGCGCAGCATAGCGTCAAACTTTGATAGTTTGGGGGTAAACAAAACCATCTGTGGGAGTCATAATCAATTTGAACGTTTTTTTGTTTTGTTTTGTTTTTTTTGTTTTTTTTGTTTATTGCTATCTGATACGTTGGCTTTGCCAAACTGCCGCCATAGGGTGACGCCATTTTGTTGGTAACCAACATCAACTCCAGGCTGGCCTTCCAATTCTTTTAGCTAATCAGTGTTTTGCATCTTTGAGTGTAGCATCTGTACTTTTCCTCATATTCATAACCTTCTATCAGCTTTGTTAATGTTGCCAGTAGTTTTTCAGGTTTTTTTTTTTCTTACAAAATTCATCAACAGCTGTTATTTTTCCCATTTTTCCACCCATAGACTTGTGTCTGTTATGAATGTTGTTTTACACCGCCAACTCGTACAAATGTCTTCACAGGCAAAATCCAAATCTAAAACTAAGTATAGATGTTCATCAGCATTTGTTTGTGGCAAAAACTACACCCTTGCATCCCTCTTATTGTTCCAAATTATTATTATTTTTGTCATCCTCTAGTGTAGCATCTAACTTTTGTTTGCGTTTATGATCTTTTTAAGTTGTTTTAGTTTAGTCTTGATTTATATTTACTAGGGATATTCGATACCACTTTTTTTCAGACCGATACCGATATTCAGACCCTCAGTACTCACCTATACCGATACAAACTGCCGATACCAGGAGTACATTTTGACAAATAAAAAAAACAACACTAAAAGATATTTTTAAACAAATATATTTCCTTTAATTTTGAAAAAAAAAAAAACACAGTTACTCTTCAATAGTCTTAACGCTCAAAACAAAACACAAAAATGCTCTTTTAGTTTAAGATTCACAATTTTAAAGTATTTCCAAACCGGTGAAGTTTTGGTGAAAAACTGCTGCAAGCTAGCGCCAGTTACGGGCAAGGAGGACTCACTTAACGTCTTCCCCCTCTACCATCGGTTGCTTGTACTCGTCTGCGTCACGAGTACTCGAGTACTTGAAAAAAGGCTGGTATCGGTACTCGCCCATCCCTAATATTTACAGTTCTCTCATTAATTCAGTCAACTGCTATTGTTATCATTGCTTGTTTTTCACCCATTGGCATCTCTCTGATTTTCATGTTGGTTACAATTCTGACTATAGGTACACATGTAGTCTTCACGGGGGAAAACCCAAATCTGAAACCGAGCTCGGACACACTAGGGCAACAAAACACCTGAGAGTATTTTGATTCATGTGGAAAAGTATGCTGGTTCAACCAGAGGGTGCTATATTGATACAGTATACAAGAGATGTAAATACCTACAATAAAATCTTAAACCCTGCAGTCCACAGCAAGAATAAATGCCTCAATGTTCCCGTCCTTGTGGAAGGGAGTTAATGACTACATATTCGCTTATATGTGCCATATTGGTGTACAGAGGTACTTATATCTACATGAAGTTATCGTAGGTTGCCTTTTAAGTAGCTACATTACAAAGCGCCGTTGGCAATGTAAGTAATGATCCCCCTCCCTCGAAGACCTCTTTATATTTAAGTCATGTGATAAAAGCGAGGAATAAATCAACAGGGGACACATGAGAGCAAACAATACATTTATGTGAGAAAGCAAAGTATGTGCTTATACTTTTACAAGTCTCCAAACTAAAAATAGCATTTCTATTTGTGGTCACGTCAACTTTAATGTGAGCTATTGCTAAAACAGTCGAGTGCAATTGTTCTAAAGAGGTGCTTTGTTGATTCTAAATCAAGCAGAAGCCCCCAAAAGGCAAGCTGTGCGCAAAAATAGAATTTAGCATTAATAATGGTGCTTGAATTATTGAGAGCGTACAAAACTTCACAATCACAAAACCACTGCATGACATCTGAGATATCCCTTTCAAAATGACTGAAAATGTTAACTTTCACTTATCTTTGTTTTCATTAAAAAAAATAAAGAAAAAAAAAGAAAAGAAAATGTGTGAAGAGTTCCCAGGGCAGTATCTTTTTTTTTTTTCACTTACACAAGAAAATGACATAAAAAACGTTTTAATTTGATATCTTATCAATTGTCAGATTTTTTTTTAAAAAAGCTCGATGACGATATTTATCAAAATGTTGAATATTGACGCAGATAATCGGCCCAGCCTATAATCATTGTATCCCTAAATTGCAACGATCTCCACGGTTACATATTGACAGGTAGTGCCAAAATCTATCAGACGGCTGATCATAAATATTATCAACAAAAAATAATATTGGCCAATCTGATATAGCCAATCAGATTGTAAAGTCTAGAGCAGTGGTGTCCAAACTACGGCCCGGGGGCCATTTGCGGCCCGCCGTATATTTTTTAGTGGCCCGCGACATAAGCTAAAAATGGCATTTGACTCCGTTCAAATAAAATGTTTGGAGATGGTCAAAGTAAGACGGAAAGGTGTCGAAAAACACAGGTGCTATTAAAGGTTATTTTAGTTTACTAAAACTAACGAAAAAAATAAAAAAATAAAAAAAACATTCGTTAATGAAATAAAATAAAAACTAAGATGCTTTTTTGAAAAAGAAAACTAACTGAAACTACATTTTATGTTTATAAAACTAACTAAAATAAAACTAACTATAATTATAGCAAAAATGTCCTTCGTTTTAGTCTTTGGTAATTAATTTCATGCATGAGCCTTTGGGGATGATTTTAAATGTGATTTTTAGTAGATTTATTTTGATATAAACCGGAATAATGACGTCACGCCCATGGTGTTTTTTAAATATTGCGCACAAGTAATACACATAAAAAAAAACTACATCTAATACTGAAACTAACTAAACTAAAACTCAGCATTTATTAAAGAACTAAAACTAATACAAAAACTAACAGAACCACCCTGAAAACCAATTAAAATTAACTAAAAAAAAAAAAAAAAAACTCAAAACAAAATAAAAACTAAAATGAAAAAATCCCAAACTATAATAACCCTACTGCCATATTACAAATAAATTGGTTTATATAGTGTAGCATTTTTCTAAATATGCAAAAGCACAAATAAATTATTTGTACAATTTTTAGGACTAAACACAATTTCTCTTCATAACATTATGTGGCCCTTGCGTCCTTCTGATTTTCTGGATGTGGCCCTCAAATGAAAAAGTTTGGACACCCCTGGTCTAGAGTAAAGCATTTTTTAAGGTGGTGCAAACATTTCAAAATCACTGATATATCTGCTTATGCTTTTGGCAACAACAACAGCCCTGTGACTCAGCCATCAATGATGACAAACGATACTTTTCCAAACAAAATGAAGTTTGTTTGGAATCATCGCGATGCCAGATGTTGATGTTTAGCCAAGAAGCTGCAAACCTCTGGTGTTTCTGATGATGAAGATGAAGTCACACATTTCACGTATAAATATCCGGGAGAGACGGCTGTTTATTTTTCCAGCGCGGTGTGTTAAATGACAAATGACGCTGATCCCTCCGCGGTGACGAGGATGAACGCTGATCAAAGCGGCGGTGACTGGCCAGGCCTGGAGGAGACAAGTCAGTGTGCCTTTGCAAAGTTTCCTCAACATCTTGAAACATCTGTTTAGCCATGATAACCTCATCCCATTTGCATATTTGCAGCCATTTTGTCAGTTAAGCCTCTGTGTCATACGGCACTAAGCATGTCACGGAGTGGATGCTGTGAATCAAGCATCACTCGTCGAAAGTCATAAAAAGTCATAAAAATGTAGATTTTGGGGGAAGTGTTTTTATATATTATGGTGGTTAACTTATTTTTACATTTAAGTGGCAAGTAAAAATGTTGGTCTTGTTTATTTTATGACTACTTCTTGGGTAAACAGACATGTTAACTACTTTCTACAATTGACACGTGTTAACATTTAACACTGCACTTTAAATATTGCCTGTATTTTCCAAGCATTAATTCTATGCTGGCGAGAGTCTGATCGTGGAACAGATTCATTCTCTTTCCCGTGGAGAAAATTGTTGCGGGGTAACAACAAAGAAACGATTGAAAAACTGGAATTAATACAAACTCATACCAGAGAATTTCAAGCAAAAACAGTGGTTCTAAAAATAGGCCTTGGACGACTTGCATCAAAAGTTTGATTAAAATTTTGACTGAATGAAAGTTGAACAGTTGAATATTCAAAAGCAAGTGCATTAATAGTGGAGATTAATAATTTTAGTTACACTTGAAAGGGCAGCCCTTTTTGGAAAATGTATACAAGCCTAGCAACTAAAAATAAATAAATAATAAAATAAAATAAAAAAACAACAACAAACCAAACATAATATTTTAGGAATTTAATAATTTAGTAATTAATAATTTTCAGCAATTATCGTATTATTCCACTATAATAATAAAAATATATATTTTAAATAAATATTTATTCATTCCAAAATTCATACATTATAAAATATTTAATTATTAAATTTCTGTATTTAATGATGGCAATATGTATTTACTTAATTAACTATTTATTTGAAGCCCCTGTAAAGTGTTCTCTAATATGAATGTTTGAAGAGCTGTCCTTTCCTCTTGGGAGAGGTTGGGAGGCGGGGCTTTAGCATTGGATAAAGCTGTCAACAACAATTTGTTCCCCTTCGGTTTCTGTTACGTTATTCTTCCTAATAGCTGATTCAGTTGCAGTGACCATATCGACTGTTGGAGCTTATTGTGGTGTCATGGCAACCACAACAGTCCATTTGCGATCATTTCAATTTCCTGAAAATGAAATGATATGGATATTCACAGGTATTATATTTCAAAATTTCGAAAAGATAATAAGTAAAATTCAAGACTAATTCACTAACTTTATGATCATTATATGAACATATTTTAATGGCACAATTCATTTGCCGTTTCTTAAGATTATTTTTAAAATGTAATCTTAAGAAACGGCAAATGAATTGGCTATTAAAATATGTTCATAAAATGAATCGGAAACTAGTAGAACCATAGATTTATCACTTATTTTTTAAATGTAAGTGATAAATCTATGGTTCTACTAGTTTCAGATTATATTCCACAATTGTATCAATTAATGGATACTTAAACGGTGGTGGTGGTGGTAGTAACATATTGTTTTATTGTTATAAACTTTGTATAAAATTTATTAAAAGATTCCACAGTTTAATTAATTCAAGACAGTTAAGTTGTGGTTGTTATTTTTGTTGTTGCTAGTAGAAGTAGCATTAGTAGCAATGGTATTGTTATAAATTAATCATTTATGAATGAAGTCATAAAATATTACGGTATTTAATGTAACACTTTGAATGGATGGAGGTACATTAATGGCCACAAGATGGTGCTGATGGTTTCCTCCAACAGTAGTTCAATCTTCTTCCACAGTGTGTCACTATAGACCAAGATAAAATATTGATAAAGCGGTTCAAATTTCACCTAGCAACGTCATTCTTGCTTGTTCATTCACACACCTCCGTGATTCCACGAGATCCTCCACAAGCGGGCACCCACCCACTCACGCACATACACAAATTCCCAGTGTCAGCAAGGCCATGATGAAGGGATCTGTGATTGTGAATGTGACTGCATGATTGAATGTCTTAAGGTAAAATATTGGATGGCAGGGGAACTGAGTAGCTTGATGGCTGAAAAATACGTAAAATTACATCATCACGCCTGCTTCAAACATTCCCAATAGTCATACAAGTGAAAAACGACTTGAGCACTGTAAAAGTTAATCATCGCTCACCAATGAGACACTCAGCAGTGTCATTTCCACTTGGCCCAAAGAAGCACATACTCACAAGAGCTGAAGTCTAACATAATGGAACACAGACGTCTTTTTGTTTGTCTTTTTATGTGTATATATATATTTTTTTTTAAGCGAAACCAGCACTGACTTCCTAGTACTGTGCGAGAGATCAAAAAGCCGGGGCCCAAATCAATTGGCAGTGCGAGTCTCAAGACCGCCATGCAGGAAATTGGCTCTGAATGACGGCACTGTGAGCACGCTATCGCTATCTCCTCGTCCGACACGCTTGGAAATAAGTTTTGAAAAAGAAATGCCAACCATCGGGGAATTTTATGGAAAGAACGTTGAGCATTTATTCGATAGCCTTGAAGTTAAGCTAAGGTCTTTGTCGTCACAAGTATGAGAGTAGTGTGGAACAACAAGGGCACACTAGTAAAATGAGCCGCTACTAGTGCCCCTTTTGGCCTACTGATATGCAATCAAAACTTACTAGAAAACTAGTATTTGCAATACTAAAACAATGAGGGCCAGCTAGTAGGCAATAAACACACCATTCTGTCAGAAAACAAAAATTAACTATTAGCTAGCACTAGCAGTAGCCTATTTCACGCATTATCAAAGATAAAGCACTATAGTTATTTTCTCCTGGGTGATGTGGAAGTTGATGCTGCCATTTTGTGTGTGTACAATTGTGAAGTTAGTGAAGTCTGTCTCGTACCTACTTGTATGTGCTAAGTTAGCATATTGTGCTAAAGTCGGTGCTATGTTAGCTTAGAGAAGCTCCGGGTCTGAAAGTAGGGCTTATAGTCTGTTATTGTGTTCACCTTTCTGTTCGGTCCTTATGCAGCTGCTGAATGTAACTAATAAAGTACTAATGTAACTAATAAAGAACAGTAACTTTTAATCTAACTTAGTTACTTTTAAAATCAGGTCGCGGTAGTGGCTAAATTACTTCTTAAAGGAGCAATCAATCATCATTACTTTTTCAAGGTAACTGTGGCAACACTGGACACTACTAGTAAGCTGCTATACTAGTCTGATGAATGTTTTTACCAGTTGGCTGGATATCACAAAGATGTTGAATAAATGCTTTCCATAACAAGTATTATTGGATAAAGCGATTACCAGTAAAGGAAGCAGGCTGCATGGATCGATTAAGACTGGAAAGTTTGCAAGAATGCATGTGTGTGTATTTGTTGGTGACAGACACATAAACCACGGAGGCCGAATGCCCCCTTCAACGACCACGCTTCCTTTAGTCTCTGTAATTTACTCGGCGCAGTGGCTGAGCCGAGCATGGCTAGCGTGTCTTACAAACCGCAGCAGGAAAAGAGAAGGACGTCGACACGCTCCTATTTATGTCCCTGTCAAAATTTATGTGCTTGTTTGTATTGTTTCTAGGTAGCTGTTGTGTAAATAATAGGGAGCGTCATCGAAATTTACGTCTGCCTTTGCCACATGTTAAAATAACGCATGCCGCGGCAACATATGACGCTGATCGACTTGAGAGTATAGTTCAAATTTCATAATAAATAGGAAATCATCAAGTCTTAAGCGCTTAAGCGCAGAGATATTGGTTAGCTGTTGCCTTGACTTACAGTAGCCTACCAGATTTTTTTGATTGTGTGTTTTTAATAAAGAAAAAAAATAGTAAACTGGGCGGCACGGTGAATGACTGGTTAGCACGTCCGCCTCTCAGTTCTGAGGACTCGGGTTCGAGTCCAGGCTCCGGCCTTCCTGGGTGGAGTTTGCATGTTCTCCCCGTGCTTGCGTGGGTCTTCTCCGGGTACTCCGGTCTCCTCCCACATTCCAATGATAAGCATGACATGTCGATTGGGCGCTCCGAATTGTCCCAAGGTGTGCGTGTGAGTGTGGATGGTTGTTCGTCTCTGTGTGCCCTGCGATTGGCTGGCAACCAGTCCAGGGTGTCCCCCGCCTACTGCCCAGAGCCAGCTGAGATAGGCGCCAGCACCTCCCGCGACCCTTGTGAAGAATAAGCGGTCAAGAAAATGGATGGATGGAAAAATAGTAAACTGTATTGAATACAAGCAATAATAAAAGGGAAAGTTAAAAAAAAACAAAAAAAAACTGGTTATATAAACTGTAATTACTGGACCACTGTATTATTCATGTGTTGAATGTGGTGTGGTATGTTGGTATGCCATTAAGGGGCGTGGCCTGATGTGAATGACCTTGAGTTAGCCATAAAATTGCTAAATTGATTGATTGATTTATTTTTTACCTTATTTAATTTTTAGTTTTGACATATTAAATCAACAAAATAGTTATTTCCTGAGTTTTTTTTTTTACTCATTCACTGCCAGTCCAGGAAAAAAATAATCTTTGACGTCTAAAATCGTCTATGGCAGTGAATGTGTTAACTAGTGATTTTTTGGAAACAAAACAAATTATGCAACAAATACTTAAGGACTCTTGATAATGTAAATGGTAACTGGGATTAAAGAATAAAATGGACCCTACTTTGCCCACCCATGCTACAGCTGCTCACTGATCTGAAGTCTTGCTGAAGTCATGCAAAATGATGGTTCAACGTTTTCTTTGACTCTGAAGGCCCGTTTTTCAGGAAACCAAACATTTTGGTGGAGAATTGCGAATGAGTGCAGTTGTACAGTGTGACTCAAGTTTGGCTATCAAAGCGCTTGCATCCACGCCCACATCACGCCACCACCACCACAACCCGTCCCCTGAACCTGAACATAAAAGCCCACACAAACACACAGGTGCGTGTGTGCACGCACTGGAGAGAAGAAGAAGAAGAATGGGGCCTGGGCCACATTCCAGCCCTGCCTCCCTGGGCGAGAGAAGAAGGTATTCAGCATTCCTGTGCCTGCATATCAGGCCAGGTGCATTCCAGTGTATACACACACACACACACACGCACATATGCGGTCTATTCAAACTTACCTAGTATAGTTTTAAATGGTATAGTAGAATTTCCAAATGCTCCAGAATTGTTACAGTTTGCAGTTCAACTACATTGCAATGGGAAAATGTGCCTTGTAAGTCACCTATCATCATGCACAATGTTATGTGAGACTTACTGGTAAGTTCAGCGACCATCTTGAGTAACACTATAGGCTCTGTTTTTGTAGACAGTGCATGTGCACTTGGTGTAAAAACTGACGCAGGTTCATTTTTGTGTTTACTGTGTTTAGGAATTTGGCAGACCGTTGATTTTATTATTATTATTATTATTATTATTATTATTATTATTATTATTATTATTATTTAATGAGCATAAGTGTTTCATAAAAAACATCAATTTATCTTGTTTTGTTTTGTTTTCTAATCCCCCCCAAAAAAAAGATTCGATTTGTGACTGAAATCCGTGATCTGATCCGAACCGTGTCATTTGTGATCCTTTGCTGTCACCGTCAGTACCTAATCTCTCCTATCCTGTTTGTGGGGGGCGCTAATTGCCCACATGTCGGTAAAGTAGGCCAAAGCAGTGTCGCAGAACTGGTGTCACTGTCTAGACACTATTTGCAAAGAAGAACAGTCTGCAAGTTTTCACTGTCACTCTCATGCTGAATGTCGTGATATATCGTTGAGAAAATGTCTGACAATATATCGAATATCATAGATATCGTGTATTGTGATATCGTTATCGTGGGCCACATATCGTCACAGTATCGAATCGTGAGTTACCTGTTACATGGCGAAAAACGGGACGTTTGGTCGCTACGGGGCCATTATTGTGCCAAAACTATTTACAAATGCGTATTTCGATCCACATATATGTAAAAAAAAATTGTATCACTAACAAAAGTCACAAATGTGTAACGAGAATCCACAAATGTGTGACTTAAGTCACAAATGTGTGACATAAATCTGCAAATGCGTAGCCTACACTGATTTGTATGTGTAAACACATTTGAATAGGTATATTTATCTGACCTGTAAACACTGGGCCTTTTGATTGTCTGCATTTTTACATGTGACTTTTGTCACAGTCCTGCAGCGCAGGAGTCACAAAATGGGTGTGGGGATTTGTAAATGCGTATATGGAGACTGTGTAGCTCCAACCACCAGGGGACGCTACCATCAATAATAGTTCCGTTGTTGGCTGCAATCTAGATCATAGACAGTGTTTTTTGTTTGTTTTGTCTTTCAGAGACCAGGAGCTTCTTCAGATTCTTGCCTTTGCCGAGGAAATTTAGTTTCCTCTCATATCCACGGATTTCTTACGAACAGTCCATTTAAGTCAGTGAACGTGATCCTAGCCGAGAGTGACTTTGACAGTAAACTTCACCTGGGAATGGCATTATGCCCCTCTTCACTGTTTGTTCACGTCTTCACACATTTACACCTCTGGATAATTTTGACTACCAAGAGAAAACCCATGTAAAATGAAGATTCAAACCAAGACCCCTAAACTGTGAAGCAACGACACTCATTCATTCATTAACTCATTAGCTCACAAAAACGTATAAATATGTCATATTTTATATGTTTTAAGTGTCCCAAAGACGTATTTATACGTTTTTTTGTTGTTGTTGTTTTTTTATGCCAGAGCATAGAGAAGGCTTTGATGCAGTCTTTCTACTGCAGAAAATGGTTGAGTGGCAGCAGAGTATAAGAGATCAACAAGGCCATGTTAAAACAAGCTGATTTCCCCACAATTCTAAGCAGAATTGTGAAAAACGATGAAACTTAGCGATGTTCTATTGCTAATTGCTGCACAGCGGAAACAGATAGGAATATACTTTTTTACCTGATAAAAGAAGAGACTCTAATCTCTCTTTTGGTATGTTCCATATTTTTATAGCAATAGAACATAATATTTCGCGGGCCTTGAAAAATCAGTCAAAATCCAGGAAAACACTTCAGTGAAAATGGTTGGGAGTGAATGAGTTAATGAAATCTGAACATATGCGATGTTAATTATGTGAACCTCTTTAATTTGCGCATGATTGAATCATTTTCTCAATGCGTGGATGTCATCAGCGCTTGTGCGAGGAGGCCAAGCTATTTAAAGCGCGCGGTGTGAATGTACAGCTAGCCTCGCTGTGAAGTTCATACGGCGCTCGCAATTTGCTGCGGTGAGTCACGCGTGACGCAGCAGACGGGGGCGGTGTTATGCACCCCTTTCCTATGCTGACGTTCTGTTTTCTTATTCATTTATCTGGCACTTCAGGTTCCCTGTAGGTTTGCCATGCCGGGAATCAAATGGGAACAGTTGGGGGGGGGAATAATGGGAGTGGGAATTCCTGTTGACGCTCGCCTTGTTTCAAAGTAATCTGTAGGCTTGTATGGCATTGAGAACAAAAGCGCCATTCAGTGTTAATGGTCTGCTTCCCCTTGCACACAAGTTGCCGGTTTCATGCTATTGGACAGGCACGGGACCCCACGCTTGACGAGACCATTCCTCCGTCACGCTCTCCTTCCTCTATTCCCATCGCTGTCCTCCCTTTTCCCCCTGCTTCCACCTCTGAGCATTTTCTTCAGCCAACTCCCGCCTTTCTTTCACTCTTCTCCCCTCCACCTCCTATCTCGGCCCACTTCTCTCCCCTTCCCATGTGACGACTTTTCATCAGTGAAGTGGCTTCCTGGCCACACAATGAATGGACGCCGCATTAGGGGAGAAAGAGAGAGAACTAACGCCGTCCTTCCTTCCGCCTACAAGTGCCGCCACCCCTTTAGATCTGGCAAGAGTGGTACGTTCCATAGTGGAGGACTGCAGAAGTTTGTGAGACCGCATTGTTTGTCATCGGCCGTTGCGGGGGTCACTTCCTGTGACTCGTGCGTCTCAACACCGGACCCCACCCTTCCCAGAGTGTCTATTGGCCGATCTTGCCCTCCCCCACCCGCATTTGTGTCGGAAAAGCTCCGACATCTGAAAACAATCAAATAATCTAGGCACAATGCATCTCTTCATGGAGGGGTGCCGCTGGTGGTTCCCAGATGAGCGGGAGAGGATTAGGTGGAGGAGGCCCATGGGAGGAGAGCAGCTGAAGAGGGGTCTGGGAAGTGGAGGGGTGGGGGACGTATTGTTCAGAAAAGTGTATGTATGCCGTTATTTCCTCAAACAGAAGACACCGTGCGCCAATTGGTCCACTTAGGACAAATAAACGCCCCTTGACAAGACACCCATTAGGAAAAAACAGATCGGAACCCGTAGGAAAGAGTTAACTGATGATCCTCTGTTGCTAACCAAAACAGCAGCACCAACAGGCTGTAAGATGAAGTGTGGAGACTTGTTTTGCACAGTATTATAGACAAGCTAACATTATGTTGAAAAGTATTCCAGTCGACTTTGACAAAGGTTATTAAAGTTCTGTTACGAGTGAGGTGTGGTGGTGGAGCAAGGCGTGGAGGCAGAGGTGTAGTCAATAAAGGGATTTAGCTAAACAAAAACAAAGAGGTAAACGAGGATCTGGCTAACAAACAAAATATAAAAATAAAAGCAAGGCAAAACATGGGGGGGAAACTTCAAGGCAAAAACGGGTAGTATGACGGGAGGAAACCACAATGAATCGACGCAGACAGAGGGGAGACAAGAGACTAAAGACACAAACACTAATTGGCACAATTTGACACAGCTTGGCAAGACACAAGTGGCAGAGGATTCTGATTGGTTGACACATGAGGAAGGGCGGGCAAACACAGGTGGACATGACGATGCTTGACAAGACTAGGGGGGCACACAAGGACAACGCAAAACACACATCATGACTGAACATAAAGTAACATGAGGACAAAATCAAACTAAACCAAAATTAAACCTGTCATGACAAAAGTAACAAAATCAACCCAAATAATGACAAGTTCACGAAAACTAATACACTAACCTTAACTAAAATTGAAAAATTGCATTAAAGGGGAAGTCAACCAAAAAATAAATAAAAAATCTCCTGACAAAATATGTTGCGCCCCCAAACAGCATTCTGATTAAGTTAAGCAGCAAAACTCAGCCGTTTTTTTCCATCTCAGAGGGCGGCCATTTTGCCACTTGCTGTCGACTGAGAATGGCAACAGAGTTGCTCAGGGCACAGGTAACAACCAATCACTGCGCAGCTTCAGAAAACAGGTGAGCCGTGATTGGTTGATGGCCATGGTGAGACCAATGGGGCTGCATAGAACATATTGGTGTTTAAAAAAAAGAAAAAAAAAAGGGATTGACTTCCTCTTTAATGATAAATAAATAAATAAATAAATACATAAATCTAATAAATCATTTTACTATTTTATTCATTTAAATTTTAAAAATAACAGTGCATTTTACATTTTATAAAAACTAACTAAAATTGTAATTAATGCAAACATGTTTTTAATTTTTGTCTGTCAATTAATTTCAAACATGAGTAAAGTTGATTTACTGATGAGTTCCTCGTTAACTGAAACAGCAGCTCTTACTGACACCTGTTAAAAAAAAACACAAAAACAAAAAAAACACTGGAAGTTAATGACGAGGTCAGGTAATGTCAAGATGTCATCTTCAATGACGGTTAACGTTAGAGTCGACACTGACAGGTGGTTGCTCCACAGAGTTGTGTGCATCCATGTTTATTTACCGGGAGCTTCGTAACGTATGGGTTCTATTTTGTTTTAAACTCCAGTTTCATTTGAAGTATATCAGAAATTTATTTACTATCATTCTAAAATGTGATTTTTGTACACTTGCGTCCAAAATTAAAGACGCTATCCCCCATCTACAGTTGAGTAAATAAACTGCAAACAGTTTTGCCTGCAGGGGACTTCCTGGTTGCTTCACATGTTCCCACACTTATTCTAACTTCCAAGATAACATGTTATCACAGTATTTTAACAGAAATTTGAAGACCTCACATAGGTCATTTAAGGACAGGGATTTCCAAACTAAAGTCGGAGGGGCCATTTGAGGAAGATGAAAGACAAGAACTGTGAATCCAAAAGTGTGCATCAAGGAAAGAAGCAGATTGTGTCACCACATTTGAGGATTAGCACTTGGATGAAAACTGGCACAGGTTCTGTTGTTTTGTTTATTAAAAATAAAGTGTTTTATGTGCGTTTTGCAGGTTAATGTGTGGGCTAGTGGTGTGTATTTTCAGTTTTTTCATTTGACATGACTATCACATAAGGGAATGTATATACATGTTGTTGTTTTTTTAGAGAATGGTCAAGTTGTGAAAGCATTTATAGATTTTGTAATTGTCTAAGAAGTGTACAACTATACCACTCTTTGAACTTTTTTTTTTTTTTTTTTTGCCCTCTATGATAGCCTGATATAATTTTTTAAAGAATCTTTTTTTTTTCTGTGTAGTTTAAAAAAAAAGCTGGAAGTGGGCAGAGTGAGAAGGAAGGGTTTTGAGAAAAAAAAAAAAAAAAAAAAGGTGCCACTACATACAGTCTTCCCTCGCTATAACGCGGTTCACTTTTCGCGGTCTCGCTGTATCGCGGATTTTTTTTTAAGTGCAATTTTGCATATTTTTTTGCAGTAATATACCCATTTTATAAAATTTATGAAGTTTTGAACTTTATCAATGTTTGAACAAGACAGAAATGTGAGAACATGTAAATGCCTCAATGAGAAAAGTGTCTACATTTGTTGGTAGGGGATTTTAGAGCCTTAAAACATTTATAAGAGTTGTAAAACATAAAGCTAACTACTTCGCGGTTTTCATTTATTGCGGGTATTTTTTGGAACCTAACCCCAGCGGAAAACGAGGGAACACTGTATTGACGACTAAAATAATAACACAAATTTTCTTCAAAAAACTGGTGAATTAAGAATTCAATTTTAGAAGATTTCTTTAAACAATCATATTAAATGTTTAATTCGACAGTAAACCAAATTAAAAGTTAAAAAGCTTAAATCCTCTCTATTTTGAAGTCCCAAGGCAGTCTCGTATTGTCAATTACTTTATTGTGACTCGAGTCCCCCACTTATGGTTCTGGAAGGACACCACCTCTGAATCTGGATCCAAATCAAGATTTCCTTTCGTAGAAGCCACATGGTCAAATGCTTCCATTGCAGGGGTCCGGCTCATTAACAGATTGCGGTGGTCATTACATTCCCTTTTGGTCCATGTTCCATCACACAAACATCTGCAAATGTTTCAAGATGCCCCCCTTTACATACACACAAACGCACGAGCCTCCCATGCTGTTCCCTCTCGTCCCCATGAGAATGCTAAACAGTCATCTGCAACTTCCCCTCCAACGTATTCATTTATCCCCTCTATCCTGTGGGGTTGGACTATGATTACAGGGAAGCCGAGTGAAGCCGCCCAAATAAACACCCCTCAGGCAACACCAGAGCCCGTCCACCTCACCCTAAACGGCAGCTTCCCCCGGCTGGATGGGGTTTCAATCAAACCCACGCACAGCATACAGACAATAGGAAATAGTAAAGGGCCAGCATTGACAGCAGATGACATTTTCCAAATGTGTTATTAGGACTGTTTTTTTTTTTAACTCATTCACTGCCAATGACGACTATAGACGTCAAAAATCCAAGCAAACAGCCAGTACAAATTTTGACAAGAAATGTGAATTTAGTTTTAGTTGTTCATTGTTTTCATTCATAGTTATTAATCCTCGTTGTTATAACAACAATAATAACATATAACAACGATGACAACAATTTCATTGCTAAGTGCTACCATCGTGCATAGTGATCGGTCTTGGTCTTACTGAGACCACAAACTGGGTCTCGACCTCCAGAAGTCAATTTAGTTGAGTAAAATTGCTCCTTATTTCTGTCAACTAAAGTTGGATTAAAACTCGAATACAATCAGGTGACTAAGTTATGACTAAGGCTTTAATTAAATTTAGTCAGAAGATTATACCTAAAATTAAATTAAAATGTCTTTTTTTTTTTATTAAAATTTTAATTTTAAATGTTCTTCCTTTTTTCCCCCCCCCCCCCAAAATTAATACTGGCTGTTTGCTTGGATTTTTTCACGTCTATAGTCGTCATTGGCAGTGAATGAGTTAAACATTACAGTACAGAATGTACATTTAGGTCAAGTATAACCCCGTCATGCACTCCAATGTCATTTTCAGATGCTCACATATTTTACTTTTCTGGCTATTTGCAGAACTTACACCATCCCAAGTATGTGTATTCCTCAAGGGCTTTTCAACCGTATTGACCTTCCATCTGATCCAACATCCTTGATCGCTATCATAAGACAAACGTCACCCGCGTCCCGACAAAAAGAAGACAATGCTGCGTGAAAAACAGGCATTTAGCGCATCGCACGAATGAGTATATGTGATGTTCTTAGGGGTCACATTTCATAGAGAGAACCAGTCAGACATGCCTGAAGGGCCCTCGCATAACTGCCCCCCCCCCCCCCCCCCCCCAGCCGTGATACCTTTACTAGTCACCACACTGCAATTAGGACAGCAAAAACTTGTAGCCTTGTGAGAAAAGCAGACACTCGCACACTTATATAAGCTGTTGAGTTCAGCTGCTGGGGCCTTTAAGAGATATTAAGCCATTTTGAGCAGGAAAACACTAATATTTTGCCCAGAATTTATTTGATAACTTAATTATTTTTCATGTACAATTAAAAACACATTTTCCCACTTGCTGTCGACTTAAGATGACATCACCTCTACTGAGGAAATAGATCACCAGTCATGACCAGTTCAGTCGACAGCAAGTGGAAAAATTAGTTTTTCATGAAAAACAATTAAGTTATCATATTAATTATAGACTAAATATCTTTGCTGTTGAAAATGGTGTAAAAGAATTTTAAAAAAACTTACCGTATTTTCCGCACTATAAGGCGCACCGCATTATAAGGCGCACCTTCAATGAATGACATTTTAAAACTTTATTCATATATAAGGCACAACAGTAAAGGCTGGGGTTACGCTATGCATCCATTAGATGGTGCTGCGCTAAAGGGAATGTCAACAAAACAGTCAGATAAGTCAGTCAAACTTTATTAACAGAGTACAAACCAGCTTTCTGACAACTCAATTCACTCCCAAAAATGAATAAACAGCTGTTTTATTATTTTCTCTGAGGTATAGTATTAGTATTAGCTAGCGAACCAAGATGGCGGGATCTTCTGCGCATGCGCGTCACCGATCGTGCAGGGTCACCGATAGCGTCTTGACACCTTGACCTGTTGCGGCTCAATACTGATCCATATATAAGGCGCATGGTCAGCTTTTGAAAAAATTGAAGGCTTTTAGGTGCTGAAAATATGGTACTTCTTTATTTTGAAAAGTGACCAGATTATCTGTTACAACTGTTTATGATGGACTCAGACGCATGTCAACATGCTGATCTCTGTTGCGTAACATCCATCCATCCATCCATCCATCCATCCATCCATCCATCCATCCATCCAGCCAGCCAGCCAGCCATCCATCCATCCAATCCTTCCATCCATTTTTTTAACCGCTTACTCCTCACAAGTGTCGCAGTGGTGCTGGAGCCTATCCCAGCTGGGTTTGGGCAGGGCTCACCCTGAACTGGTTGCCAGCCAATCGCAGTACTTCGTAACAATTTGCCCAAAAACATATTTACAATAGCCTTTTTTATTTGACCATTTATGACTGAAAGAAATTCTAATTAGTAGATTAACACCTTAGCTGTTCATAATTGGATCTCCTGCAAGCCTCTGGACAACAGTTTTCATACTGGATTCGGGTTCGAATTTCCAGCCATTTGTCTGCCGGATGTGACCTCATATACGCATTTGTGTACTCTAGAAGAGGAAATGCAGTACCAAAAAAAAAAAAAAAGCAAAAGGAAAAATGCAGTTTCATTTTTCAGCCACACGTAGCACGATAGGAAGCCCACAATTTGAGAATCACTGGCAAGGTAATAGGATAACACACCTTCATTTGTCCTCCTTGGCGCGATCCGTACGCCGTATGATTTGATGTGAACACAGCAATTGTTTTTGGTTTTGGACAGCTTCTGAGGTCTTACTTTGGATTTACATTGCAACAAACTAATATCACTGTGTTTACATTTAATGAACATCTGAAACAATCCACATCTTGGCCAAAAGTCAAGTAGCTATAATTGAATCAATGTTTACAATAAGTATAGATAAATACTAGTACCAACACTAAACATGAAATATCAGATTTGGGCACAAAATCCAGTCCTTAATAATCAGAGCAACCATCAAATGTATCATGCAGAATCAAGTCTATCCTGTCCTCGGTACAAAATGAAGTCATCTTGGTTTGGGTAATATATTTTACGTGGCACAAGTGTGTATCAAAAAGCAAAAGTTATTATACAACATACTGTCTGTATGACAACAGGACAGAATCCTTTAGGTCCCTTGTCATTCCACGCTGCACAACAGTCCAATAACTTTTGAGTATTATGCAATCTGGGCCAACGATTGTGCTCTGCAAAACCTTTTACATGATTTGAAAACACCTGTGATAACTTCTTGCGTGTCTTTATTGCCAAACGCTGCGGAAATAGTATGTGGATTTAGGGAGTGTTAATATGTACGTATTGTTGTAAAACTAATAAACCACATTTGGTTTTATTTCAATAATATATTAATTAAGTTTGTACTAACCAATTAGAATCAGAAAATCGATTTTGATGGGAATGAACCGATTCGTTACATTTTCTACCCCATCCCTGGAATCATAATGGTACCGCCCATTTTATGACATCCTCCGTTACTCGGAAGTAACGCATTGCATTGTTTTTAATAGCCTACAGTATATTATATTTATGTTGTCATGAGTAAGGTAGTTTCTCTGCTACAAGTAATTAGTTCTTCATGGCGATCAGCACTGCTAAAACAATTACAGTAACTCGAATATATAATGTGCATAAACATTAAAATAACACGTTTTTGCGGGTACATGCTTTTTGTTGTGGCGCATTTTCAATAAAACCGTGAAGGAAATGCCAATACGACAGGCTACATTTGATATTTTTCACGCAATTTCTGGATCGGCGCTTCTATGTTTTGATCAGAAAATCATGAACGGGATCTCATGTAATTCCACGTGCTGTGTCCGCCTCTGTGCTCGCTCGCCGTCTATTTCCATGTTTCTACAGGAGGTGCTGAAATAAAAGTGATTGTGAAAAGGAACAACCAGGGCACACAGATATCAAGTTTAATGACCAAGTTCCTTCCGCTGGGATTATTTTCTACGTCGCGTGCTACATCGGAGCAATGCGTGATTGAAGGGAAACTTCATTTTGGGAGAAGCGCCCGGGACTACTTTGCGTCAACTCCGGAAACCCGCGCTTGTCTCGTGTCGTTTGTCGCTAACGTGACTCATTATTAGTCGGACTGAAAGGCAGATTATCGGAAATAACATAATAATAAATCGAGCGGCGGCGCGTGGAAATTGAACATTTCTAGTATGCCGCGGAAGGATTTAATTTTCGAGAGAGAGAGAGAGAGAGAGAGAGAGAGAGAGAGAGAGAGAGAGAGAGAGAGAGAGAGAGAGAGAGAGAGAGAGAGAGAGAGAGAGAGAGAGAGAGAGAGAGAGAGAGAGAGAGAGTGTCTACACATCCGCCCAGTTTCCCGATGCCTCCCCCTCCCCTTGTTGAAAATGGAGTTCGATTAAAGCAGATGTACGCCAACTTCTGAGGGGGGAAATTAAAAAGTATTTCTTTTCTCTCTCCCTTCTAACGAGCATTTGTGGAGAAAGTACATTTTGCGCCTCGACTCCCTTCTCCCTCCCTCCCTTCCAGTTCCCTCCCGGGCGTCGAGGTTGCCTTTAAGCGGACATTACTCGGACACGTTGGCGGAGCGGGGCTGGCTTTCCAACAAGGCGCTGCTTGAAGTGTGGTCCCGGAGAGCTCTCAAGTTGGCGAATGGATGCTCGACAGCAAGCCACGCCGCCGAACGTGACGGGCTTCTTCAACATTTTCTGTGTTTTTTGAGGATATATACACAAACGCGTCGGGGACTATTTTTTTTTATTTTATTTTATCTCCCACCAAACCGGAGCTTGGTTGGAAAGAAGATGGCTATTTTTATGTCGTGGTGGGATTTTACTTCCAGGGAGGAGAAGGCGAAATTGTCATTCTTCCTCCTTGCAATTTAACGGCTAACGCTAGCTTCACTTCTTTCCTTTTTTTTTTTCTCCTTTTTTTGCTTGTTTTTTCTTCACCGAGGGGAAGCATTCTTACGCTTTTACCGAGCACCCCACCCTTAATAAACACCAAACGAAAACACGGCTCAGTTGTACGTATGTGGAGGAAAATGGTGAATTTTGTGCTATTTTGTCCCACCGCCACAGCGCCCTCGATGCTAGTGCTAGGACTCGGATCCCCGTGAGGAAGAAAATGAGTGAAGATTCAACAAATCCAAACAACGAGTGAGTACAAATTCTCATTTTTGGACCCTTAGCATGTTGCTGCTACGCGATCGTGACGTGTGCTGCTTCATAAATACGACACGGCTTATGTATGAATGCATATTTTTTGAATGGCGTGTGTGTGTCGTCATGAGTATAATCCTCAACAATTCACGCTCATTTTGGCTTGTAATTCATTTAAAACCCTCAAGCGAATGTGTATTAATATGTAGACTACATTACGAGGGCGAAAACGCCATTTTAAGCATTCATACGCTTATGTATAATAACGGGGATGCATATTGTCGTAAAAAATGACAATAAACGCTTTAAAATGGATGTTTCATTTCCAAAAGGCGGACGATCTTTTTTTTTTCTTCAATCACACTCATTTACATATCTCCATTCATAAAAAAATAAACGCAAAAAACAAACAAACTCGTAAGTCGTCGAAACGTATAAAATGGTGATTATTTCCGTATCCCGAACCCATTTGGTGTTTTTTTTTTTTTTACAAATTTTTGGGGTATTATTTTACACGGCTGAACCCTTGTGCGCGCTTGTTGACAGTCAGTGAGAAATATCTGCTTCGGGAGGTGCTGCGGTCACATGATCCCCTCCATTCATAAAGTACCTGCCAGGCCCCATTCACATTCAACTGTGCGCTGTTTCGCATTGCAGCCGCGGTCACACAATGATCACATTTCCTTTTCACGCCATCGCTCTCTGTTTGTGTGCGTGCGTGTGTGTGTGTGTGTGTGCTCGTGCGCAACACATCAACACTGTTCTGTGTCTTTTGATAATGTATTTGTCACAGAGGAAGTCATGTGCTGCTGCCTTTTTTCTCTTCACCCCCCCCCTCAGCCATTTACACTGTCACACTTTTAATGTGTCAAACACACCCATGTTCCGAATCTCCATTACTGGCCTCGCAGAAGGCGAGGTGGCAATACGTTGCATAGATGCTTTTGTCCTTGAACTACGCGTTTACGTAACATACCTGAATTAGTGTGTGTGTTTGTATTTTCTCGAGAATCGAAGGTCGAACGACCTACGAGGTGTGTCGGCAAAGTTCCAGCAGGACTGGTCTCACAAAAGATAATATTTCAAACGCAAACTGCAAGTTTTTACGTTCAATGTCGGTCAGGTGAGCAACCAGACATCCTGGGGTATTTGCTTCGTTCAGTGTGCGAGAAGAGGTGAGAATTGTGGCAGGCTACCTTGTTTCTGTTCAAAATCCTTTGCGCACTTCTTCCCGGAAACATCACAGTGAGGGAGCAAATTCACTACTCACTCAATCTAGCAACGTATGATGATGATGATTTTTTAATGATTGTTTCTCCCTTTTCTGAGCTTAAGAGGGGTTGTCTGGAAGTCCGGAGAGTTCTGAAAGAATCCTTCCGGGAGTGTATGACGGCTTGGCAAAGAAGGCTTGGAAAGTGGGGCAAAACTTGTAGTTTTTAGTTTGGATTTGAAATATATGTTTTATTACACTAGTCCTCGAACAACTGATAAGCGTCATAAATATGCCGTAAATGTCACACGTGTTGTCAGTACACCTGACTAAACCTAATTTCAAACAACCAGCAAGGTAAATTCTGTTTGCATTTTGCCATTTTTCCCTTTTCCATTTGGAGAGTGGCTGGCCAGCAGTTTAGTGCTATTACTGGTTGTAATTTGCTCAGTTTCTGCTTACTTTTTCATGTCCCGGTAAGGACTCAGTGTTGACCACCTTGTTTTAAACGTTAAGTTGTATCTGTGTTTGAGTTGTGCGGTTTGACAATTAACACTTAGTGAAGGTGTTGATTGCTACGTTCGCTTCTTGCACTAGCTGACATAAGCTTGTCATTTGTGATCGATATTGTGTTATGTTTTCCATTACATTAGTGGTTGTTGAAACGTTACTTAAAAATACTCCTTGTAATGCTGAAGGTTTTATAATGGCATCAGTTTGGACTATGGAGCAAATTGCTTCAAATACAATTGAACTAAATCGGAAATGTAGTTTTGAAAACGCCACCAAATGGCATTTGCGCAACAGAATCATTTGTGGTCACTGTTGCTCATGGTCACGCTTAGATGGTGTAGGAATATAAATGTTTTTGGAGAAGTGATGTGAATACATATCATTGACATGTGAATTGTAGCCTTTTCCTGTTGCCTCTCTGAAGCAGCCACAGGGCCCGCACGTTAGGAAACACTGCGACTGGGCCTACGTGATGTGCTATGGTTTGTTCCTCTCTGCGTAATGGCGGCTGCTAAGATGGCGAAGTGATCCAAATATTGTTGCTAGGATTCCACCACCTGTCTTGCTGGGTGTATGATTCATAGAAACGCAGAGGGAGCGAGATACTGAACGTTGCAGCAGCCATCTCTATTCTTTTATCCTTCATTGTGTGTTATTTATTTCATTTTATTTATTTACAAGGTGGTTACACAAGTGATGATGTAATTTGATTTAATTTGTCCACTAATTTTGTCACAAGATGGTGTGATGCCAAGGAATGATATGAGGTAGTCGAAACTAATGTACAGTACTATACACTCTCTGGTGTGACCTTGTGAATTGGTGCTGATCCATCGTTGCTAGTAAAGGCTTTATTCCTCTGTCCTCTTTTGCAATAATAATTTAGCTTCCTACGGCATATACTGTATTTCATCTTCCATGTTGCCCCTTAGACCAATGATGAAATTGCCATGACATGCCAGTGATGCCCACTGGGCTGTTTGGATGACTGCCCATGGACAGGAACTAAGGGAAAGATACTTCTTTGATTTTATGGTTAAGCAAATACCGTATTTTACAGGTAAGGTCCACAAGCTTCATGTAACGCATCTCGTTTGCCATGTGTCGTAAAATGTAACTAAAGCTGGCGGATTGCTGTCATTGTTGTCCAATAAAGTGTTCCTCCATTCTTTATGAGCGAGAGGTCATTTGGCCTGTAGTGAAATGATCATGTATAGGCTAGGGCACCCATTGTCTGAAGACTCCTGCTGTGCCGAGCTATTGTCTTGTTGCCAGTCAGGTGATCTCTGACGGTCCCTCTCACTGTGTCCTCTTCCTATCAGCGTGATTGATTTGACAGCTCCGCATTTTTATCTGCCATGCGGGTGTTGTGATCTTATCATCTGTGGCTGTTTTGCACTCCCATTCCTGTGGCGGCGCTTTCTCAACGCATTCCTCCTAAACAGCCCTCATCAAGTCATGTAACGACAAAGGGAGATGGCTTTTTCAGCTGCTGGACCTCGTGTTTTATGGGCCTGGGTAATTGCTGATATCCTGCAACTGTTTTGTTAAGCTAAATAATTTCCTGATTTTGTTTTGTTTTTGTTTTAAAGATTATATTTTTTGAGTCCTTGCCAATGGCAGGATTTGACCTTGAACATGTAGGTTTCACGAGCTAATCCGAATTGAATATTTACCTGTTTCCTAATTATTTTGGGGGAAACCATTAACATGATCAATGGCTCCACTCTCTTGAATGAATATCATTAAAGGTGGATTCAGTGATGATCTCGAAAAGTGGAAGCCAAACGTTTAAAAAAACAAAAAAATAACTGCGCATGAGGAAGACCATCTTATCAGCTCTCCTGCTCGTCTGGGAAACGCCTCTCAAATGTCGCTAACGTCCGAGCTCATCTTCATCATCATTTTCATCAGTCTCTGCAGCCGGCCTCGCTTCATACGGATGTCCTCTTGCGGCTCTCAGCTATTTTCAAAGTACGCTGTCAGCTCGGTGGAGCTCTGCAACTATGAATGGCTGAATCCGACGCGCACTACACGAAGCTAGCTACATGCTAAAAAACACTCGAAGTGCGCATGCGCAGCTAGGATCCAGCGCGCACAACGTCGTTACGCAGATTGATTGACAGGATCGCGAAACAATCGTTAAGATGATCCACCCGGAAGACGCAGCGACAAAAATATCCTTGAACCCACCTTTAATTGTTACCAAAAATGCTAACGCTAAGTTGACCATATTACTTAAGAAGGGTGTATCAAACTGGTAGTAGCAAGGAGACAAGTGGCTGTCATCTTTGTGCAGTTTGCTTAAATAAAAAAACATGGAATGAATACTTCAAATGCCTCTAAAATCCTCCACAGCATCACGAAAAAGCAACTGACTGCTTAAAGGGATAGTTCGGATTTTTGCAGCTGTATGCAGGGCGCCGCGCAGTGATACGAACAAACAGAAAAATAGTGCTTGGCAGTAATGGAGTCTGAATTTTTTTTCAGGAAATGCAAATGCATCACTCTTTTGAACACAAATTGTTCTTAGAAGAAAAACGCTTTATTTAGGAGGCCCCAGCCAACTTGCCGGACTATTTTCCTCTCGTCCAACACCGGACCAGAACTCGTGTCACAGAAGGCTGTCAGGGGTAAGTCAGTGCTGATCGCAGACCACTGGAGGTGAGGATGAAATAGAGATTCATGTCAAAAAATCCCAACTATCCCTTTAAGTTTTGCCACTAGCTGATGACTGAAAATGACAGCTTCAGAAAATAGGTGAGCACACAAATCGGGTGCGACTGTTGTGAGAAATTTCAGGTCAGTCTGGTTTATAGGTGGTGTGTGTGTGCGCGTGCATATGTTTGTGAGACATTGGGCCTTAAGAACACCACCACTGAGAATAATTTGTTCTACAGGAAATAATGGAAATTACATGATATAGCCCACTGAATTATCATCCGAAAAATCCAAATTGTATGACCTCAGGAGGAGCTTTCAGATGTATGTATAGTAGGTTTTCACTCAAACCACCAGAATGTTCCCTCATGGTGTCACCTGACTATCCATCCAGTCTCAAGGCCATAAGATAGTTGGCCTTGGCCAGAGGGCTGTTTGTCTCCATAGAAGAACATGCACATATCAGTTTAAAGTAGTGGTTCTCAACCGCGGTCTTCGAGCACCCCTATCCAGCCTGTTTTCCATGTCTCCCTCAGCCAGCACAGCTGAGGATCGTTATCAGGCTTCATACAGAGCTTACTAATTAGCTGATATTTTGAAACACCTTTGTTGGCTGAGGAAGACATAGTAAACAGTAGGGTTGTGAATTGCCTAGTTCCTGACGATTCGATCCGTATCACGATTCATAGGTCGCGATTCGATTCGATACCGATTAATCCCAATATGAATTTACAAGTCGATTGTTGCGATTTTTTTACTCAAATTTAGAAAATACCATTCAGTAAACATGTACATGTACAATGTAAGATTTGTATGAAAATTTATTATTTATTAATCTGAAACTTCAGTTTTATAACTGTGAGCTACTGTATTTAACAAACAGGTTGTAACCTTTTTCATGTTAGAACAGAATTGAAATAAAATATTAAGGCTTAATGTTCAATTAATATAACATTCTTCCATGCTTAAGGTGTGAAAGTTAGACGTTTTGTTGAATATTTTTCCATCAAAAATGGATGTTAAAAAATCGATTCAGCTGCCTATTGAATCGATTCAAGAATCGCGTGCTGTAGTATCGCGATATATTGCCGAATCGATTTTTTTTCAACACCCCTAGTAAACAGGCTGGATAGGGGTACTCGAGGACTGTTTTTGAGAACCACTGGTTTAAAGGATACTCTGTAGATGCCATTGCTTCAGTAATAAATTGATGCAACTTCAAAGGCGGATTGGTTGTGAGATGCATTTTATTCGCCTCCATTAAAATCCAGACGTGAGTGTACGACTCCTAACGTTTCTTTTACATAGTGCTAATATCTCGAACTGGTGTCATTTGAGAACTTGTCTTTTAGTTGTAAAACAGAAATAGCAGATACGCTCAAGCAAAAACCTTGTTCAGATAAACGATATCCCAAGACATTCCTGATTATTATTTGACGTAATACATTTTTACTTGAGCCACACAGCTCATGTATTGTAAAATGATTTGCTCTCAGTGGGAGATGTTTCCTAAAGTTATTTTGCAGACATAATATTTATGATCCAGTGTCTGCTTGTTCTAGAAGCTGCCGTGTGATTGTTTGGGTGATTAATGGCAGCGGTGATCTGAGTAACCAGACCACTCGGACTGCCTGTGACAGAGAGCATGTTCCATTCCCATGGTTGGAGTCGGGCCTGGATTTTGCGCGTTTTTAAAAGCTCAGCCACTTCCCCCTTGTATTTTTCATTTCCTCTTTGAGTAATTTAAGTGCTTTAAATGTCAGCACTATTGAGGGCCTGCCATACCTTTTCAGACAAACACCTCTATGCGGCTTGGGGGTCAGCACGGCAACAGCAGAACATCAGAACGTGCTCTTTTTGTCTTGGTCATGGAGGGCCTGTGATGTTCACAGACCATATCTCGGTGCCTGTAAGGAGACGCTTTGAGCAATAAGCGTCTCAATCGTGGATATTGTTTGCAGTTGTGCAGCATGTGGGGACCATGAAGGCTGCGCCTTGTTGCGAGCTCTTTGCTTGCAGCTGGCCTGAGATGGTTCTTCCCTGCGAGGCCGCAGACATAAAAGGGCACAGATGTAAACCCTAAACCTTGTTTCTTTGATGGTGTTCGCAAAACCCTTTGCGAACAGGAAGGGGTTTCTGTGTGTGCCAAATGTATTTTTGCTGGTGTGTGTGTGTGTGTGTTTCTCGAGATATGTCTAGATCTTAAATCATTACATTTCATTTAATCATTCAGCGAATGAGTCATTTTGTAGCGGAAGATCATACTTGAAAATTGTGTTTTATTTTGACTGGCAGCAATTGCTATTTATTATAACTTAAATCCAACTTGGCAAACGTGCGTTCAATAAACATTTACTAAATTTTTGTACGAAAAATACTGATGCTATGTTATGAAAAGTAGAAAGATGTTTCCGGGTTACTTGAAAGTGAGTTTAACAAACCAATTTTGTAATTGCATAAATATCTAACTTTAAGATAGCATTACCTTAGCATAATAAAGCAAAGATAGTGTAGCTAGCATGTCCATCCAGGAATTGCAGTTTTTGTTGGGATAGTTTTTAAAGTACGTTTATAGTCACTCACTAGAGATTGTCATTTGATTGAATTTTCTTGATACATTTTGTATGTTTATTTTTTTATGGGTGTGTTTTGGTTTCTACACGATCAAATCCCTTGAGGTATTGGCTGTAGCATGGATGTCCCTCAGCTTCCCGTAGCAGAAGTCATGTGGTACTTTGTTAGATAGCAAACTCACTGAGATTGGTTAGACAGCACCTCTGCTGTTTGCAGTTTAGGAGTGCACTCAATTTTCCATGATTAACGATCAACGATCAGTTCCAACTTCATTTAACCGATTTTTATAGCTATTCTACTATTCCAAAAAGTGACACTAACATTGCTGGAAAAAGTTCAGCTTGGACGTAATTGCTCGTGAACCTGGGCCTCGCAGTACTGATGATAGAAACTACCCAAATTCTTACATTAAGGTCTGCTAGAGTATGATTATAGCATTACTGCCTCATCCCTGCATCTTCCCAGCCTTACCCCGCTATAGTTAGAATAACTACAATTAGAATCACAATCCCTCGAGACTACTCGAACATCAAAGCAGACATGGACGACGCTGTGGAACAGTCAAAACTTGTGCTTCCTCTTCTGTTGTTGATCCCCAGCCCCTGGTAATGTCAGGCGCAAGGTTTTAATTTATCGGAATGCGTGTGGTTTAAATTAAAATCTACTTAGTCTGTGCCTTTTTTTTCATGTTTGGGTGGTGGTGGGATGGCTGTCTGATATATTTTCAAATAACAGCTATTGTGGATCCAACGATTAACAGTCTGCCTTTGACACAACCACCGTTTACCGGTAGTTCATTTTAAGCGGACTGTATTTTGTTTTCTCTAGGGATGCACGATAATGCTGTTTTCAACAGATTCCAATAAACCGATGATTTAGAAAGTAGCGATGTTGATAACCGATAAGTAAGTTAGCTGGTAATTGTATACAAGATTAACTTGAATGTAAATATACTTTCGAGTCCTACTATAAGTTTACATGGATAAATACATTGAAACGTGTGAAGCACCATGAAGCTCTTATTGTTGTCTCTGCTTCAAAGATAACCAATAACTCATTTTGAGTTTGTCAAAACAAAACAATCATGTTTTAAAAACGCATCAAAACCCTGCAAGGGTAATATTTTGGGGAGACAGTAAAGAAAGCCCAAACTGGTGACTGCCATGTGGCCATGATGCTTTTTCTGTGAACACGAGGTCACGCATTATGACATCACAAATATGCAACACTACCATAGGAGGAGGTGGGGTTGAAGAGTTGGACACAACTTGAGCCACAACAGATGGACCTACACGGCAAGTTTATTATTATCGGCTGATTTCTTTATTATCTGGTTTATCTGTATGACGTCAAATTGGTCGATAATTGACGATAATTATGGGCCACCGATATTATCGTGCATCCCTGTTTGGTCAGGTGTAAACGCAAATTGAAATCGGATGATATCAGAAATGGTATTTCATTTCTATTGCGGTGAGAAAGCGTTTCTGGTCAACGTGGAAAACTGAATCTGCAATAAGTTTTTAAACAAATCAACCAATTTGGGAAAAATGTATAATTTATGCCCAACTAAGGAAACACGAGCAGCATTCAATTACATTTTATGTTTGCTCCTGGCTAACGTGGCTGGACAACAATTGGGTAATTTGTCAACACATTTCTTGCTATTTTGTATAAGGGGCTGAGCAAACATTATTTTGAGGTAAAATTTATTTTCATTGTTTAGAGCTACAGAGTGTTATTTTTCCTGAGTCAGTTGGTAGCTTTGGCCGAATGTTCTTGTGAGAGAGATGACTCACCAGCACCCTCGAGGTGTTGCAAGAAGATACGGTCGCATTTCTCTTTCACTTCTCCTTCTACAGGCAAAGTATTGGCTTTCAGCGCAGCTAATAAAGCAGGCGTGCAAACGCAGCCTGTTTTGTGGGCATTGTCCAATTACGGATTCGGCTTTTATTAATGGCTAACATAAAGCACCCCGATGAGCCGTCTTGTTGTTGTCCTTGTGTCATAATTTGCTCTGCATCCATGTTGGGTCATGTCATTTGTTTAGCGCTGCCCTTCAACTTGGCTGGTTATTTAGAGCCCTTGAACCACGCCTAATTAGCGAGCTGGCAATCGCACTGCTGGAATCGACGGTCGCGGCCCAGATTGCATGTTGTTGTTTATATTAAACTATACACCTGGTTTTCTTGTGTTTTGTCTGTGGTAAAATCTGACTTGATTTGTTTTAAACCTCGCTTAGCTTTTACACATTGCCCTTCATTTCTTAACAGAGGATAAGCTACAGAATCGGATTGGGATAAGTAGCTTGTTTATTTTGCCAATGATATTTTAATGAATTTCTTTCTCACAAACGCTTAAAGTCCTACAAGCCAAATCTGTCAAGTGGAGCTGGACAACGTTCTCTAGTTTTTGATGCAGAGGAGCGATGGGCAGATGGAAAAAATGAGTTTAGAGGGGGGACTTTTCTCCCCTTTTCTGATGTTAATGAAAGGAGGAATGGTTTTCCAGCTTTTAGCTTGCAGAGTGTGTCTCCCCTGCAGCATGCTCCACTGCCTGGACATTGTGGGAGTACAAAACTCCAGGCCCGGCATCCAATAACGTGAAATTTCAGCAGAGAAGCAGCCATTGTGTGGCGAGAGGCAGGCGGGGAGGGGTTTTGGTAGAAGGGGGAGACAGAGCGGAGCGAAGGGAGGGCGACTTGGCCGGCTCCCAGGGCTCAGGCCACATCCTTTCTCTCTCCTCTCATTCGTCACTCCTCCTCTTCCTTCTCCTCTTCGTGTCTTTCTTTCAGTATCCCCCCCCACAACCCCCCTTGCCATCCACCCACCTCCCACCATCGGGATAGGAAGCCAAAGACTGAGACACAAGCAAAAGCATGATGGCATACTGGAGCCTAGTGAGCCATGGGCCAGAGCGAGTAGACAAACGGCCACTTTGTCCACTTAGGAAATGCTTGTCCCAGGATCCCCCTTCTCCGGCACACACTAGAGCAGCCGGCCTCGAGGCCCCGGCCTGCCTGGTCTGCACGTGCTATACCATCACGCCCTCTCTTCACCACAACGTCCTACTTTGTCTTCCTCCTTCCACTCAAAATCTTTTTTATTTAAATTTTTTTTTTTAACACCATCAAACTCATGCTCTTTGTGCTCACGTTCTTTAAGAGTATAGTGCTAGGGACTATATTTATTCACCTGCAGATCCAGGGGAAGGTGACTTACTAGGGTCGGGGTCTTCATTTGTACCATTACATTTTGGGAATAATATTAAAGCATTCAAAAGTCTTAAAAAAAGCTACATTTTCAAATGTATAAAAGTAGCATTTCTTTAAATAGTAGTATAATATCACACACCGTCCTTGTGGTTACTTGACTTTACTTGACTTTTAGGGAATGAGAGGTCTTAAGTCTTAACTTCGATTAAAAAAGAAAAAAAAAGAAGATATACATTTTTTTCTTTCTGAAAAATATCTGATAACTCAATGTCAAACTAAAGCATATAAACGACAGATCGGAATAAATCATGTCGCATGTTAAAATGACAAGAAATCTTAATTTGTAATGACAAAAGAGTCTCCATATAAACCTGGTTATTGTCGCCACAATAATGTCGGCTCGTCTTCAGTATTGTGCACGGAACTTGTTTACAACATCTTAATGCCGTAATATAGTTTAGAGACGTGCTGCTGTTTTGGTTTGCAACGGAGTTCAAATGGACTAAGTTGAGTCGACATGCGTGAATAATGGTTTCTATGAACTGATGTATACAGTTACGACCTGTTTTTTTTTTTTTTTTTTTTTTTCCCAGGAGAGGCAAAGGAGGGGTCTATTTGAGGGGAAGTATTTATAAGTGGATGACACACCCGTTGACTAATTGGGGCACGGCATCATTTAGAGGAAATACGGTAGTCAAATATTGCCAATTCCCTTAATGCAAATTCCCCGTTTTAATGGAGGCGGTGAATGCCTACGTACATCCTTTTTGTGAATAGAAAAGGCTCTATTCACATTCACATGCAGTCGGGAGCTGTTGACTGTCACCTTGGTCTCCACCCTGTTCCCATCCGCCACCACCTCCCTCCCTCCCCCATGGTCCTCCAATACGTTCTCCTCCCTCCAACTGCCACCCCCTACTCCCTGTTTTTCTGTTTTTCTCTCTTGCTTTTGGTCGGAAATGAAGTCAGTCATCCAGCAGAATAATTTGGAATGGGGGGCTCTTTTCGCCCCCCCCCCTCCATTCAATGGGACTCGCAGGCCCAGGCCAGCTGATGTGCTTCCGCTCTCGATTGTGTGTCCAGTGGACTGTGTGCTCCCAGCGAGAGGCGTGGAGGACAGCCTTTGTCTGCACCATCCTGGTCTAAATTTTGCACACATTGGAACACTTTCTGTTTCTGGAAAGAAAAAGAAAAGGAAAGATTAGCCCACGTATCTACTTGGCTTTACTGTTCTTTAACTCTGTTGTTCCTCTTTGAGGTCTTGTACTACAATGGGTGTGAAATAAAAGCACATTAACTTCCTCTTAAGGGTCTAGACCCTCTATCCCCCTCCCTGTGAGTGTCCGTGTGCTGGCATGTGTGAGATGGTACTTCTGAAGGGTCAGGTCCTGGTCATTGTGCCCTGGTCATGGCTGAGCGACACCACCGCCTGCCTTCTGTTCACCCCAGGGACCCCTGCCTGACTGACAGCCCCTCCTGCGCCCATCACCCCCACATCCTTTATTGAAGTGAGGGGGGGGGGGGGGGGGGGGCTTTAACAGCCTCTGTATTTCCAACTCTTCCTGCTTGTAAATTGCTCCAAAATGCATTTTTATTGTGATGAGGCCAGGGGTCGTGATGTAAAGTGGCACACGGCCTCTTTGGCGCTGTAAAAAAGGTGTGACCAGAAAGGGCGGTGCTGGGAGCTTGTAAGGGAAGCTGTTGTTCTCTTGCTCCATGCTACAGAGCCAATGATGTCCAACTTAGGGGCAGTATTAGGGAGTAAACACAATATGAATACAAACAGGAATCATATTTGGAAAGCAAACATCATCATCATTTGGCTTGAGAGCTGAGTGGCATGATCTGAATTGTTTTATACTTTCAAGGATATGACTAACTGGGAAGGGATTATTAACTTGTGTTCAGACATTTCTACTAGTCATCGTTAAAAGTGGGAAACGGAACTAAAATATGTGACAAAAGTGGTGGCAATGTACGAACAGGATTAATGGAAAGAACACAAAATATATAATTTATAGGAAATATTTGGGGATTTTGACTGTTATGTTTCCCTGTTCAATGTTCATGTTCATTGCTAACTTATGTTAGTTCATACTGGTGTGGTGTAAAGCTAGCTACGTAGCTTTCATCTTGCCTACACAATGTTTGGTAGAAAAGATTAAAGGGTTTGCCTTTCCCAAACGTGGAACAAACAGCTACTTTTTGGTATACTGTCCATGTAACTTTAGTAGAATATACTAGTCAACCTGTCACCTCATTAGTTGGGTGAATCTAGTTAATTGCAATGCATACCTGTTCATGTTTTTTTTGTTCAGGAGTTGCTTGGATGAGTTTTTACATTGTTGCTGACTGGAAATGTAGGACCAGTGAGACTGAACTGCATTGTTTGGTAATTAGTAGAGCACAGCACATCACATCCACTGGATATTAGTTCGGTATAAGCCTCTACCTGGGAAATGTCACACTTTTGTTTGAGATGTGCAGTTTGTGGTCAGAGTATGATGTATGTAAAGTTAGTATGTGGAAATCATTGGATTTATTCAATATTAAAATAACTCGCATGTAAATATGTCTTTTTAAGAAATTAACAAATGTTGTGATTGATATTTGGCCATCTCGTCGTTTATCAAAATGAGTTCTGAATCTCAGAACAAAACTTTCTGATGCAACAGATGAATTGTTAACTGATAATCCCAGCAATGATCTTTGTCAAGGGTGTGGAAGGTGGCAGAGCAAAGGTTACCACATTGAGCTGACAAGATTCAAAGGGGCAGGGTTAAAATGGGAGCGTACCAAGATGCGCCGTTTTCAGTCAGGGACTTTCTTGGGCCTCAAATTAACAATTTTACATATGGTGGTTATCCTGAGAAGAAACCTTTAAAAGATACAAAACAGTCACAACATCAGACACCCAGCCATGTGTCACATCCTCTACTCGTTTCTTTCTGCTTGTCAAATCTTTAATATGTTACCAGGAGTCCGTACAAAACGCTGCCCTCAGCACACTCTGACCTTTATCATTTCCGGTGGTCTAATGCAGTTTGTGTTATCTAATCAGCGAACATCTGACTGCAGGTGAAGATGCAGCGAGGCTACAGCGCTGGTGAGCCAGCAGAAAATGTAACGAGACGCTGGGGGGGCGTGCAAATAGGATTTATGATTGTTTTTTATTTACTGTTGAGTGATACAACAGTGCCCGCACGGTCATACACATATAGTGGTGACATGGACTAAGCTAAGGAAATTCACCTTAATTTCTTTTTTGTAGCTAAGAAATGACTTGAGGTTTGTTTTGTTTTTTTGTTGGAAATTATACGTCAGTTGGAAATTAACAGTGGCGCTTGAACAAATGGTCAGTGACTTTCCAGTCACGTTTAAACATGCTGAATTAATATTTACGTGTTGTTGTAGTAGTCGTAGTAGTAGTAGTACATCAGTGCATTAGTTGCTGTAGTTCTGTATCATAGACCACAAAAATATACAGTATATAATATTTTAGCCAGCCGTGATGCGTGAATCTTTGTCCTTGTTCAACTTGTTTTATATTCAGCCTGTTCTTTGCGACTGAACAGAGAAGGCACATATGGGTTTTTTCCAGTCAGGTGCTTTGTGCATTATTACCACCTAAAGGACTGGAGGGACTTTGGTTGTGTGAAAATCAGTTGAGACTTTGATTATGGGTGGTGGTCTCTGCTCTAGTTAATATTAGTCTTAGTGTTAGTGTGTGTGTGGGGTGGGTGGGGGGGGGGTGTATATAGTGATAGATATATATATATAGGTTGTATATTCGTGCTGTTATAAAAATGTGTTTTATTGCTTATGCTACTTACTGCTAACAACAGTTAGCATCTATATCATAAAATAGAGATACAGCCTTTTTATCTGACATTGACAGTGTTGAAATGCGCGACAATGTATTTAATATATTTTTAATGTCTGATTATTTTGTGTAGGTTAGATGCACCAGTCTTTACCATACTTATTCATGTTTCTTCTCTCTTTCCACAGTAACAGTTATGCGCGTGTGAGAGCAGTGGTCATGACGCGGGATGACTCCAGCGGCGGGTGGCTTCCCCTGGGCGGCGGCGGCCTCAGCTGTGTTACCGTCTACAAGGTCAGCCAGGCGGAGGACAGCGGCAGCACCCACAGCAGCGGCACCCGGGGCAGCACAGGCAACCTCAGCCCTTGTAGCCCCAGTCCGACGTCCAGTCCCAGCCCCAGCCCCAGTCCAACAGCTGTGGAGTTCTACATAAAGGGGGAGCGGCTCAAAGACAAACTGGTAAGGATCACTTGATCTAGTAGTCTTGTTAGACCGCCTATTGCAGACTCCACAGGGTGTTGGAAACGTTCCTTTGAGATTTGGGTTCATGTTGACTTGATGCCATCGTGCAGCTGCTGTGGATTTGTGGATTTGTGGATTCATGGTGTCTCATGTTTGAGAGCATCCTAGAGGGAAAGAGGACATTTGTGTTCTGGATGGTTATAGTTGTGATTTAAGTGTTTTCCTTAAACTTCCAGAACAAATGGCCCTGGTTTGCCTATGGTCTTGTGGTTAGTTGTTGATACTAAGGATACCGCTGCAACAGCTGTTCCTAGTATACTTTTATTAAATACGCCGACCATCGAATGTAACCCTCACTTTACTCCTCCAGTCGCATTTTTACCCACAATGATGCTTATTTTAGTCGCCCTAAACATTGAATTTCTGCCCTGATATTGGCACTCGTTAAAAAAACGTGGGCATCCGTAAACCACGGGGCTGACGGAGAGACGGAATTGCCCACCTCTGCTGTTTAGTCATTCACTCTTTCACACTCACTCAAATGTAAAAATCTGAAAGTGTCCGTCTCTTTGGGATGATGTCACCACCATCCCCCGTACGTCTGTCATTCTCAAAGGCACTCGCCCAGGAAGCGTTGTTCAACTTGCCTCTCTGGCGCAGGTATCTGAAAATAGGAGCAAGCTGCGTGATGCTGTGATGCATGATTACATCATCTAGGAGAAGGGCAGATTACTCAGGAGTGGAGAATGATGGATGAAGGATGTGGGAAACCTACTTTGCTCACAGGATGAAATATATTGTGGAAACATATAGTCACCCTTGTAATTAGTACCAAATAAAGTGCCTGAAAACGTGCTCGCTTGTGGTGTTTCACGTATAGACCGTGTCATCAAATTTATTCCAAAAAACGCACAATGGTAGCGAGCTTTGGAGTATATGCAGTGTGAGAGAGTGTTGTGATGTTCTGAGACAGACGTGTGACATGCAACACACAACAACATCGGTATCCAAAATGAGCTCTCTTACTGTTTCAGTCACGCCTCTTTATGAAGAAAACGATATGCTGCTTAACAGTTCATTGATGTCACTGTCATTACTCATAATATTTTCGGAGTAAAAGAATGTTATTTTTGGCCTTCTCCCACTCCTATTTGATGTCATCCATTCTAGCCTCAGAAGGTTTTGTCAAATGACGCCCTTATCCCTCTTTAGCGTGTTATACATGGAGAGATTATGCGCAATTTCTGCATCGGAACTAGAGGTGTGAACCCTCACTTAGGTCATGGTTCAATTTAATTATATTGATGTCTACAATTTCATTTGATATCATGTCGGGTCAATTTTTATATTATTTAGTTCTAGGGCTGGGCAATCAATCAAATTAATTCGATTAATCGTCAATAAAAATCGAATCATAGAAGATTTGCGAAATCGTGACCTCAAGTTTTGTCTCCAGGAGTATTAAAAGCTGTTGTTTTTATGTTCTGCTACAAGTTTGAATACAATAATGATCTGTTCTTGCACTTGCACGTAACATCCTGGTCTTGGCTTTCTTCAGTTATTGTTTACTCGTTGATTAATTGTTTGTTTGTTCATTACCCCATACAACACTGATGATTTAAAGTCACGTTCCCACACATTGTCAGTTTGTCACTGTCTTCCTTCCTTCCAGTCAATGTAATAGCGTCTCTATCTTAGTCTTTAAGACTTTAGCCCTTGTGACCTTCTTGTTCCAAGAGCTGTGTGGTGGATGTAAAAGTGATGGAGTAGATGTTGTGGGATAATCCAGACTGGTAATGAAAGTGTGAAAGTGATGTCAGAAAGCTGTGGCAAACATAGTGACGTAGAGGCTCTGGTGGCCTTTTAATGCTTCGACATTGGCGGCTCGCAGGCTGCCTGGCGTCTGAATCGCCTTTGACTGAGACCATTTTATGTGTTTTGTGTTCAAGGCCTTTAAGAGCATTACTATGTATGTGTGTGTGTGGCACAGGAAAGGGTGTGACGGGAATGCCGTCGTACAGGCCGGGGCATACACATGGCTCAGAGACCCCGACGACGGTTCTGGGAAGTGGTAAAACACCCAGCTTGCCGCCAGCATCTACCCCAGTCACCACAACAAACACGCAGCCATATGTAGGTCTGTCAGGATGCCACCCAGCGCCGGATTGCCTGGCACGGGCCACAGCTCTGCCGACTATTTGAGGGCATCAGCACGAAAACAACGATGAGTCCAAGAAAAACAACCACCACAGACAAACCCACAGACGAATAATGTTAGTCATACAAGACAGCAAGGCGTGACATTATCTGTTCCTCTTGCCACAGTATTGTTAGGAACCATCAGCGAGTTGACAACAGAAGTTATTGACATACCGTAATTATCTCCACCAATGAGGTTGCGTTCTCATCTGTGTGGGTTTGCCACGGTTTGTTTTCTGGTGCACAACTTCCTGGTTACAGTTTTTGAAATGGAAAGTCTTTCAAACAGGGGTACGTCACATAAGGACGTCAATAATGTAAAAATACCAATAAAATCAAATAAACATATGTTGATAAATTATAGGTTTTAGGGCTTGGGGAAAAATGGATGACTCAGTTAAGTCGACCGCAAAAATTGGTTGGCACAAAATGTCTGCCTTGAAACTATGCAGTAGGTAACTTTGAGATTTTGAAAAATTTGCGACACACTGTGTTCAAAGAGGTGGAGCTTGGAGACTAGGGGAACATGAATTTGTACGCATAACTACATTTCATATTACTGGAGGTAACATGTTAAAAAAAAAATCATTAGTTAATGAAATCCTGATTAGTCGACCATCGTCAACACATTCCATGTTTGTGCACTACACACTGTAATGTATTCATTATGCAAATGACGCGAGTTGCCTGTTAGCTTGACAAACTGCAGCTGACGTTGTTTTTGTTTTTAAGAAACTGGCAATGAACAAGTTTACCATCTTCAAAGTATGCCCCATTACAACTCTGAGAGCAAAGCATCTCACACTAAATTGTCGTTCCCGGTTAAACCAGTCTTGGTGCATTTTAAAGCTTCTCCAGCTAGCTTAGTTGAGCATAATTAGCTCTAAAGCACATCTATTTTCAACACATTACTAAGCAGAGATCAAGTGAGTATAAAGTGGCGTGATTATTGTGGGAATTCTTTGCAAAAATAAATATGAATGTTTTGTTTAACTTGAAGTAAGTATAGTATTATTATGCATCAACTTTGGCAAACTCAAGTGTTATTTGTGAATGCACACTCTTCTGTTCTCAAAATAATGCTGATATCGCTCTTTGAGTTTGTTGTGACTGAACAAAGATAAGGTAACAAATTGTTCCCAACCCTGATTGTAACCTTAAATATCTTGAGGAGAACACTGGTGGGTATGTGTAACGGCGTGTGACGTTATTAGGTGCATGAGAAAGGTATCGAGGGGAAAATGTCAAATTCCGTCAAAGTAATCATAGGTGGCGCCAGATAGAATAAGAAGAGGTGGTGGGAATGTGGCTGTGATGCGCAGTGATGCGGCACAAAGTGTACCAGTGATGACTCAGCTGGCTCTCCATATAGCCACCAATTTCTCTCTCTCTTTCTCTTCCCTCTACCTCACTCTATCTTAAAAAAACAAAACACAAAACCAAATTGGTTGACGAGTTCTTACGACACCGGCTCTTGGATTTGTGTCAGATCTCGAGCTGAGCTTACTGCCTTGCTCGTCTCAGCCTCCTAGGATTGCTCACAGCTGTGATGGTGGCGCCTTCCTGGCTCATCAAAATTAGCTGTTCTTTTTTTGCAAGGTCTCTCTCTCTCTTTCTCACTCTCTCTCTCTCTCTCTCTCTCTCTCGATATGTGCATGTTGCTTGTTTGTTGAGCTTTGCCAGCCAAATGCGGTTTATTATCTGTGAGACTATCGGTGTCACCCGGCTTGTAAAGTGCGAGTGCCAATAATGTTACATATGTGACTACCTTGTGACTCTGTGAACACAATAGATGGTGAGCGTAAAAAAAAAAAAAAATCAGTCTTGAATGATCACAGAACACATGAAAGAAAATCTTCAATCATTCGCTGATTCTGTAACAAGGCTTATCTTTTTTGCAAACTCTTCACAAAACCAAGAGTTCAAAGATCTTCTCTATCTCCGTGTCTGCTTTCCGGCGCATCACACCTCCGACTATCTCTGTCCCCCTCATGCAACATTGCCTGTCCTGTCACCTCCAAGCCTGGCTTGTGGAATGCAACGTTGTGTATTGTCCTTCCCTCGCAACACGCAATACTTCCTACCATGTCTGTGCAGCCCTCACCGTGTGGCGCTCATCTTACCTGCTCCGGCTCCGTTCAGTCTCGCCTTCCGCAATCAGCCCCAGAGGCACAGACACCCCATCCTCCTCCCTTTTATTACCTGATCCCACACCATCCTCCTCAGTGTCCATCCCTCTCTTCTTCCCTTCATCCCTCCGGCTTAACCCTTGGCCCATCTTTTCTTTGGAAGGCAGAGAAAAACATTTTGTGATACGCTTGCGACGGCATAGGTGGAATTCAAGTTAGGACTTGGTAGCTCGTTGTCTGACACTGAATGAAAAAATTTACGGACAAAAGTCTCTCAACCATTAGCTCAGCAGCGTTTAAGCTTAGTCCCTAAGATTCAATTAAAAAAAAAAATCTTTAAAAGAAAAAAATAAATCAAAGGGGACAGAAAGAAGTCAAACTTGTGATATCTGCTCCTAAATAACACAAAAAAATTTGGTATTTAGGTTTGGAAAAAATATCTGCTCCTCTTAATTTGTCCTCATTTTCCCTTAAAAAAAAAAAGATTTGCATGTTAGTTGGTAAACTGTCATGATGGGCTTCATACATTATTTTGAGGCGGTTAGACATCATCAATTCATTCAGTTTTAAAATTTTTAATTGTATAAATATTGGATTGATGTGGTCTCTGCATCCACAACCGAAAACGACACGAATAGCACATTTCTGTAAAAGAAAGATGGGTACAGTGTAGGTTTTGGCTGCACACCCCCACACTTCAATGCAATAGGTCAGGTATGGAACAATCAATGAATTATATCACAATAACAAAGCATTCTTGCTCAATGATTCTTTAACCTTGTGTAAAATGTCTACGGTTTGGGATACCTTAAATTTGACATTCTATCTGCGTTTTCCGTGTTAAATGTACATCAATAATACTCAAAATTTTTCTCATTAGACATAATGAAATTGAATCGATTGAGGAAATTTGAATCGATACCCAAGCTCTAATCACAATTGCGACATTAAAATGGAAACCGTCACATCTGTAGCTCAGCTATGCATTCTATTACCTGATCCAAATCATTTAACGGAAAACTCAACCCAACATTTACTTTTTTATTATTGCAGTAATCGTTTACCAATCTTATACTACCACCAAGGATTTTGCACCACGCAAACACAGCCTCCTGGTCACGGATGGTTTCTATCACACGGGCCGCCACGGCATATTCGCACCCCGTTTAAGCCACTCCCGTGCACTTTTGTCAAAACCTCAAAGACTGTAATGGCTGTCTCTCATTTCACTTAATCTGCCCGAGAGGAAGGCCAGGAGGCGGCTCAGTAGCCCTGATTAATAATAGGCTTTGGAAATGGTGTCTTTCCACCGCACACTTTTGACTGTCTGCCTCCAAAAACCCACTCAAAGCCCCTTCTTCCCTCACTGCCTCCTTCCAAGACATCTGTAATTAAAACAAGACCACCATTTTCAAAATATGGTTTACAAATTGGCCTTAAAAAAAAAAAAAAAAAAAAAAAAACGTGATTATTATGTTTTGTCCTATTTCAGAAACATCAGAGATGTGTGGTTTGAGAGGGTTTATTCAACTGCTCATGTTTAATGGAATGATTGAATGGGCCATATTTTAGATAATAAAACTAACAAGACTAGCTACAGAAAAGCTGACAAACAAACAAACCCTGAAACAGCAATTTATGTTTTGATGTATGTGCAGATGAACAAATCAGAATCAATCCATTGATGTCTTGAGCCATAAATTACCTGAGTGGTTTAATGTCCCTCGAACCTTTTCACACTTGCAGTTTTTTAGGTTACTAAAAAAAAAAAAAAAAACATTGTTCAACTTTCTTCATCTGTTTTTATCGCCAAGGCTTGTTAGCAAAATGACTTGATTGTCCATTTCTTTCTTTCTCTTTTTTTTTTTTTCCTCCGAGGTGGTGCTGGAGTGTGCCCTGCAGGAAGGCCTCGTGTACAACAAGGTCAACCCCATCTTTCACCACTGGAGGATCAATGACAAAAAGTTCGGGCTGACTTTCCAGAGCCCCGCCGACGCTCGCGCCTTCGACCGAGGCATACGCCGGGCCATTGAGGACATCAGCCAAGGTGGGCGGCCACCTGTTTAGGACATGTTCATGTTGGCGTGCATTCCATGTGAGATACAGTGAGCTGATTAGTGATTAAGGATGTCTCCAAATGCTAAGCACCGACCCCTCCTGTGTTATCTTGTTAGTGCCAGCTGCCCCTACAAACCCTGCACATCCTTTAGAAGAGTGTAAAAAAAAAAAAAGAAAAAAAAAAGTGTCAGGTCAGTTTTCATTCGATTTACAATCACCAACATGCCAAAGAAGACCTGATATCAATTGGTGTTTATTTTATCATCCATTTTTAAATTGAGTCCAGTTTCAATCACGCTTGTTGGTTTTTCTCATAATCAGCCTCATCCTGTTTTTATTTAGTCCATTTTTAGTCAACGATAAATCTAGTATTTTAGTCCAAGAAAACTTTTTATTCGTCTAGTTTTGGTCAACAAAAACTGTCAATGTTTTAGTCTAGTTCCAGTCAGGACAATCATTTTACCCTCTGTTTATTTTTTGTCAGCAGATAATGTTGTATATTTTAGATGTAAAACTATTTCACATAAAATTTTATCATCTTTTTTTTTTTTTAATATTTTTTTTATGAGAAACCGCTTGACACACAATTAGTTTATCAACAAGTGGCTACTGAGTCCATGCTCTGAGCTAGTAAGTTAACCAGCATTAGTTAGCAGTCGGATTATTATTGTTTGAACGTTGTAGCCATTGGATTAATGCTATGTTTATAACTATGATTTACTTTTTTTTTTTTTTTTTTTTTTTAACTTTAACTGTGAATCCAACTTCCTTTCTGTTTGTGCATGTCACACTTACAAGCTGATGATTTGAAAGAGGGTGTGTCACATGACAGTGTCACACTGACAGATTAGGAGAGACAAGATTTTACAAAATCATATAATTTTCATTTCATTTTTGTTCATTAACTAAAATGTCCAAAGATTTTAGTCCAGTTTTTAAGATAAGTACATTTTGGTTTCGTCTTCATTAGTCGACAAAAATGCATCATGATTTGGCCCCTGTATTGTTTATTAATGAGGGTTTTAATCTAGTCTATTTTTTGTCCGGTGAAAAATGTGTTTTGACAAAATTATTTTTATTAATGAAATTAACACCAATATAATTTTACCTCGAGGATGGTAAATGTTCTCCCTCGTACAGTACACCTGAACAGTAAGCACTTAAAACTCTGTGAATGTCAGCTACAGCAGAGAAGTGCCAGTCTCTCTCTCTCTCTTTCTCTCGCACTCTATTTCCTCCTTCCTCTGTTCTCCTCTGTGTCCTGGCATCCTCTGTATTCTGCCACTGTTGTGTAATGCCTCCTCAGCGCACACACAGACAGGTTCCTCTGTATTCCTATTGCATCGCCGCGCTGCCGGTCGCTCGGCTTCGTCAATGTGTGCGGGCGAGGGTGGCGGAGGAGGTGGTGGGGTGGGGGTGGCCCGTGTTGTGTTGGTAGGCGAGAGAATATGCTGCGCCCCTGTGAATGTGCGTGCGCGCGCACGCGTGTGTATCGGTCTTGCGGTCCTCTGTTGCCATGGCAACGCCGGGCACATGGCTCAGGCAGCTTCCAGAGCCGAGTCGTGCTGCATTCGCTGTCTCGCGCTCTCTCGCTTCCTCCCCAGCATTGAGGAAATGCGCTCATACCTTCTCCATGTGATTGAGACTGAAGTCCTCTGTTGTGTTCTTAATAGTAGTCATAGTATCGCCCTTCCTCCTGGTAGAATTGTTTTAAATTGCCATTTTGTGCATGAACCCGACTTGCAACCATTTTCCGACGTTTCACGTTCTCACGTCAAAAGAACACCAGCTTTGTTTTTGTCAGACACAGTCGGGCTGTGTGTTCACTAGCTGAAGCCAGTGAGATCACATTGTCAGTTATATAAGGTGTATGTGCCAATTATATCAACTAGCTTTCAAGACTCTGCGACTGTTAAAGCCGCCATTTTCCGCGCACTAACGTGAAACGAGGTCTGTCAACGATGAGTTTGTGAATCAAGATATTTGTTTGGTCAAATTTAACACCTGACAATCACTTCTCCAACTTTGTTGTTTTGAAAGCAATTATCACTGTGTCTGACTGTTTGAATAAAAAGCCAAGGTGGTTGAGTTGTGGCAATTCTGTGGGATTGTTGCACCAAACACGCTTTTGGCTCGAGGAAATGTCGTTTAATATGCTTCATGCCAGATTTTTGTTGGATCATATTCCTGGTTATGCATGATACTGCAGAGAGAGAAGCTAGACAACAGTGAGGCTTGATGAGTCATAAGACTCAAGACTGATATATATTGCAGTCCTGCTCTGTTGGGATTAAATAATACTGTAATTCATGTGTTTCTCATTGAGAACAGTGAAGGGCAAAATATGTCTTTCTCACTGCAGCATGTCCACCATGTTTGTGGTGTTTGTTGTGGCAGTACTAGTGTTTTGCTTTAGGGGTTTGCGGATGCCGTATCCCCATCCCCCTTAAAAATAAAAATAAAAAATCTTGCAAAAATTCTCGTGACACCAACTTGAATTTAGGTCACTTACAATGAGAAAACAAATTGATTCGTACAGGAAGGGGAAAGTGGCCTTAAGCAAGTTGATTTGCACTCTGACTAATTGGCTGAAAGAATTACTTACAATAGGAAATCCATTTCAAATAGTGATGTCAATGTGACACTGTCAGTATATCAGCAAACAGAAAAAAAAGAAAGCTCATTTTGTGTTAAAAGTTCAGTGACTTCTGTGTAGCTTTCGTCATCCACAACGGAAAAGTCGAAACGCGGTCACCCTGATACCTGAAACGCAATCTGCCAGTATCCAGCTTCTGCAGTCAAGGTGTTTTTTTGGGGAGGAGGGGTAGATGTGGAAATGGCACATGGCGTTTTAGCAGAGGTCGGCTTACATTATTCGTGGCATGCATATTTCATGAACTTCCGTGTGCCCCAGTGACACAAAGCAGCTTTCATTTCCCCATTTAGGTTGCAGTCGGATGGAAGTGCGAGTCTCGTCTTATTCTGGCTCGACTTGAGAATACGTTTGCTTACGCTGGCGAAATAAGTCACGTTTTTGACAGTAAAACTACTTTGTCAAATAACTAAAAATATTTCAAATCTGCATATAATCCCAAAAATGTTTTTGTTTGTGTGTTTTTGAAAATATTTATTTCATTAATCTTGTGTTTTTTTCCTTCCCCCCCCATTCTAGGCTGTCGACCATTTGGCGAAGGGGATACTCGAGAGGATGGACTACCAGTGAGTCTTGTTCTTGGGACAGTTTGTATACATTTCTTTAGCATTTCACAACATAATTACAAAACAGGTTACCCCTCTAATTTTACAAAGTGATAATGTGTTATTGATAGACTGATTATCGGCACCGATATTCAACATTTTGGCCTTTTTTAAAACTCTGATGGCTGACAAATCAATTTAAAATTGTTAACTTGACTTAAATTTGATGTATTTACTGATGAAAATAATAGGGAGCCATTTACATGTTTTCAAATTTTCATTTTACTTTTTAAGACGTACTGATGACCCTGGGAGCGCCCTTGCACTTTTTGTTAGAATTTTAAAACAAAGATGTCAATTGCCTAAGATTTAAAAAAAAAAAAGGGGGGGGGGGGGTGCGGGGATCAACATTGTGCCAATCTAAAAAGTTGTGAACATAAGCTTAATGGCATTTCAACAAAGTTAAGAATTTGAGTTTGTATTTATTTACTTACTAATTTTTGAGGGCAATATTTTCCTTTTCAACAAAAGTGAATGCCGGCTCAAAATATTGGTTATTGGCCTCCTTGACTAAAAAATAATCAGTATTGGCCCAGAACAAAACATATTGGTCTATCTCTGCAATGCATTTGATGACACTTTCAGGTGAGTCTGCTTACTTCACACAACTTCTGCTGTATGTTCCTCTTAACACCTGAGTGCATCGTGTTCTTTTTTAATAGTATCTTGCAATAGCCATGGAAAACACAAAACGGAGCAATGCACTGATGTCTTGCATGCAATGATGATATCTCACACAGTGTCATGTATGACGGCGGTTCAAATGACAAAGTTTTGTGTGACTTGAGGCCGAATTGTACATATTGATAATTCAGAGTTCCACTCTTTATTGCAAGGCATGCCCTTTCATGTTGTGACATCCTGCTGTACCTTTCACAACTCGCTACATGTTCTTCACCACAGTTCGGCACTCTTGACTCCCCCAAACCCTCAACCCCCGCCCCTCAGTATCTTAAAAAGAGGGGTGAGGGAGGGAGCAGCGTTCCTGTTCCTGTGGCAAAGTTCCTCTTTAAGGGATCAGGCTGAACACACAGGAAATCCCATGGCACTGTTGTTGCTAGGCAGCAAAAAAAAAAAAAAGGGGGGGGGGTGTTCACAAGGTTCAACGCGTGAGCCACCGAGGGTGTCACCATGGTGATTTGGCATCCGAATGTTGCGGCCGCAGGTCTGCGGTGAAAGAAGTGATCCATTTGCAAGTTCTGCAAGTGGAGACCAAGCAAATAGCACAGCATCAGGCCTCATCAAGTCACAGCACAGTTTGGAAGTGCAGTGCGGGATAGCCACGTATCTCATAGCATGAGCTACCAATAGCATCTTTGTATTGGCCTTGTGAGAACCACAGAGGGTTTGTGTATGTGTTCAAGACTGTGATCTCAACTTCCTGTCTACTCATATGCCGAAACTCCAAATAAATGAGTTGTTTTGCTCGCAAAGAACAAATGCAGTTGCACAACTCAGCTGTGCGAGCAGTCTGCCAAGACTGACGCCGCACATCCAAATCATTCATAATGCTGCAACAAACTTGTGCACTGAATTTAGAACCAACAGGAAGTTGTAATTTATCACTTAAGTTTACTGAGGTTATGCTGGTCAGAGATGGGGGAAAAGTACAGACATCTAGTTGAGTGAAAGTACAATTACTTGTATAGAAAATGACTTTGGTAAAATTACTCAAGTAAAAAGAAAAGAGAGAGGAAAAAAAAAAGTACATGCTATAAAACGTACTTCACAAGTAAAAGTGAAAAGTATTTTTACCGGATGTTTACTCCTTGTCATATAATTTGAAGACCATCAAATTTAAACGATCATCACTTAACAAAGACTTAACTAGATCCCCTCATTAAGTCCTTGCAATATTTTTTTACTCCTCTAGATGGTACTCTTGGTTTAAAGATGGAATGGAAATGAAATTTCCACTGCATCAACCAAGAATTCTATTTAGAGGAGTTAATAAAATATCAAATGTGCTTGTCATTAACCAGGGCCAACCTAACGAAAGGGTAATGATTATTTAGCTTTACTCTGTACCTTACTTCGAAGTTTTTTTATTTATTTATTTATTTATTTATTTATTTATTTATTTATTTATTTTTTCCCAGATTGGACGGGGATTTTTTATTTTTTTTTCTTGTAGGCGGCTAGCTCGTGGACTTTAGGTTTACACAGGACACAATGCATTCGCCATGAATCGTTCTTTGAGCTGACCAATGTGAAGGCTATTGGCCAACTGGCTCGCTAACAACTTCTGAGTCGACTCCATGTTGCTCATGTTACTTCTTTTTACCTTAATCATCATTTGTAGAAGTGGCGGGAGCAAAGGGAAGCATCGCGTCTTCTCGCGTCGTCGCATAGTTTGAGATTGAGCCTATCACAAACGGGGATGGGTATCGGGGAACGCTTCATATGATAGGATGAGCCAGGAACATTGACGCCAGTTTTTGGGCTAGGTCTAATCTCTTAATCGTTGTCATGCGTGTAAAACAAAAGTAACGAGTAACGACCCTCTGTATTGAGTAAAAAGTACAGATAATATTTTTAAAATGTAACGGATAAAATCAAACGGTATTCTAAAAAATAAATACGCCGTGAATTACAGAATACTGGGGGGAAAAAAACTACTCAATAATTGAGGGTCTTGTGAGTCATCGCTTCAAAATAATGTGGAGCATGGAGCTGAAACTAACATTGTGAAGGACAGTTCTGGTGGCCAGTGGCGGTACTGCGGGTCGTAAAGGTCTTCAGTCTCATGAGCCTTCGCTAGTTTTCAAAACATCTGAATGAGGTAAGTTTGGTATAAAGCACAATTGCATGTTTTGAAGGACAGCTCTGACCGATGGTCATATCTGTTTAAAACACAATGTAATAAGACACGCTTTAAACAGGTAACAGACTTTTGTCCTGGGGGGTTTTGTGAGTCATCACTTGAAACAAATTAAATGAGGGGGCACAAAAATGTGTTTGGATGGACAGTTTTAACAGCCAGCCGAGATACTTGTTAAAAACATGTTATAAAACCTGTTTTCATTGGCTGTTTAGCTGCTTTTAACAGTATGCGTTCAAGATAACGCGGAGAATCGTGTGTCCTAAAGTGGACTTTTATCATTAATGAAGCAGTTTACTGTTTAACTCATCGTGTGCCAGCGAGATGATTCAGACTGACCTCAGGCCATTCTGTTCCAAAGTCATGTGACGACGGAAGTACACGGGATGTTCCCTGGCGCTCGTGCGAGGCCAGGTTGCTTCACTTAAACATGTCCTTTGTCCTCCTCCCCTCCATCCAGTCCTCCCTTCCTCTCCTCCCTCACCCTCCGTCCACATCTCTGGGGTCAGATCAGCTCCAGATTGCCCCCCACGCATGCCTTTGAATGGCTTAGGCGAACGCTTCAAAAAGGAAGCCAGAGTCTGTTTCTCATTTTTGAAGCCCCCCCCCCATCCCCATCCTTTCTGTCTTCCTCGCACATACACATACAGCTGTCATCTGGCTTTTTAAGTTCTCTGCTGCATTTCTCCAGCTGGAGCTGGTTTATGACATTCTCTCTGCAGACTCTGTGGCCTCTCGCTCGCTCACTCTTTCTCTCTTTTTACGTGTACTCACGCATGAATCCAAACTTGAGTCCAATGCAAAGTCATTTTTTCCTGCTCTGTTATTACTCTTCACTCCTTCCACTGTCTCCTGTTAAATACTCGGTATGTTTGGAGGCATCCTGCGCGCGCACACATGCACATACTTTGTACATACACTTTGTGCAGCTGAAGGGAGAGACTGGGGGGCGGTGAAAGTTGAAGGGTGGTGGGGAGAAGAGAAAGAAAAGAGGGGGGAGAAGTCAAAGGAAGCATCTCTTAGCAACCACAGGACAGTAATTACTGTTGCAGCAGCTGGGAGCAAACCCGATTTCCGCTGTGCGTTAAAGCACTGGCGTGGGCTCCTTTACACACGGCACTGACTAACCAGAGCCAGCAGCCTCCCCCACACGCCACTGGGAGGAAGAGAGAGTACTAAACCCAGCCTTCATGAGGTCGGGGTGGAGGGGTTGCTGGGGAGGCATTTGGATTGGGGTTAAACTTTGAAGGTGCACGTGCCTTTTAAAGAGTGGAGCAACTTTGAAAGCACTTTTGTGAGCTTGGTGACACTAAAAGTCGTACAGCAAAAAAAAAAAAAAGCCCCAAAACTTGCACAAGTACTATAGAATGATCGTGAATTATCATTCTAGAGTAGTCCAGCTAGCTTTAAATAACTCTCTACTTTTTCTTTGGCTTTTTGCGGCTCATATTCCAGAAGAAGTGCCAGTGCAGAAGAAAATCCAGGCTAACTGCTAACTTTAGCAGCTAATGCTAGTTTTTAGGGGTTGAATTACTTCATTATAAGGATGGAACGATATCCAAACATCACAATACGATATCACAACATGAAGCGCACAATATTGTGGGGAGGTTGGCGGTATTTAAAAAAGGTCACAATATTGTAAAAAAAGCTTATACAAAAAAGCACAATATTGTGTGTTTGTACATAACAGCAATGCATATAAACCACCTACATTCTCTAATAACATTTAAAATTGGGGCGCTTACGTGTTAATGTGCACACATGACTCAGTTGTCAGTTCACAGGCATATTACGTTCCCCTTCATCTGACAATTAGTGTAGTTTTTAACCATGGAAGGGCCAAAACTTCCCTAATGAAAATTAAATTGCACTAAAAAAAATGGAAATCAACCTGACTTTTAAATATGGTGAACATGACGATGACGATATTGTGGCAGTTTTAATGTATCACGATATTGCCCTTATAGTTACATCCCTATGAATTACCATGTTTTAAAATCTGGTTCTAAAACATACCAAAAATGTGACCAAAATGTAAAAAAAAACACTACTCGTGTAGCAATTGGATTAAGTGTGGGATGAATGGTGTTGGCTCCACTCCACTCTGTTACTTTTATGGTCACGACAACATGACATGTATAAGTTGTGACAAGTTACGTAACAACAAAGTTACTAGATTGATTGATACCTCAGTAAGATATTTGTTTAGCCTCTTCCACTGACAATGCGCAAAACTCTCGTTTTGATATGAGATACGAGCTGATAAGAGGATGTTCCGTGAGCAAAACTACGCAGATGACAAACGGGGCTGTGGTCTTCCTCGCAATCTCTAATCAAGTGGCAATCCCGTACGGACATTAACGGCTCACTATTTGAAGTTACCATGTCAATGTTGTACTACTAATGTAGTCCGCCTTGCTTTAAATATGTCATACAATATCGACAATGGTGTGGTCTAGTAGTTTTGACCAAAGTATGAATGGGGTCTATTCGGGTCGGGTCATGTTTATTTGTACATTATAGCCCTAAATCACAAAAGAGGGTCAAAGTGCTTCACGGGCCCACAGTTGACTATCCAGTTCGCGGTTACATCCCCGATCTATACAAACTGAAAGGAAACCCTTGAAAAAAAAAGAAGGAACCACAAATGGAGGGCAAATCACCCTTCTGTCTGTCTGAACTAACATACTCCGTTTTAATTTGCATGTTTGGCTTTCATTTGGAACAAAATTTCAGAATTAGGAATAAAATTGAGAAAGAATTTTATTCAGACATTATTTTTGTTTTACACATCACAACAACATAACAGTGTTTAACTTTTTCAACCCTTGAATGGCATTCATAATTGTCACTTTGACCCCAGAGCAGATCATTATTTCCTTTCGAAGATTTATTTATTTTTTTCCCACAAATCCGAACAAAATAAAGTTCTGGCCATCATCCTGGCACAGAATGTCTTGCATCTTTTGTTAGTTTTCCTTCAGTAATGTATTCTTGACAAAGCAACACTTGACATGGATCAACTGTTTGATGAATTTGATCCAACTTTGACACGACTTTGCATCCGTGATGGTTTGATGCGTGGACAAGTTGGGGAGGGCGCTCGGATGCTTGCACTGACATAATGTTGGCTACTGAAGTAATATCCTCCCCCATCTCTCTCTCTTTCTCCCGCACCTCTGCATTCATGAATCATGAAATAGCCGTCATATTAGTTGCCATGAGTACTGAAGTCTTGGCACTATTTCTTATCGGAGCCTGTTTATAATCTACACTGCACGGGCATGAAATGTATATTCCCCACACAGCGCATATGTTCCTATGCGATGCAGTCTGCGGCATTCGCGAGATGCTATTTATAGAAAGTTCAGCCTGATTGTTGTCAATGGTGAGATCCATTTCATTTGGAGATGTTGTGAAACGAGGCTGTGAGAATGCGATTTCGTTCGTTTGAAATGAAAATGTGTCCTTTTTATTTTTCAGCTATCATTTTCTTCGGTTTTGTGGGAATGTTGTAAAAGGGCTGTTGGGAACTCTTGAGTTCTCACACAGAAAGTCTTCAGTCATTGCTGCATCACCCTTTGACAAGTATGTGCAGTATACCCTCTGGTGGTTACATTTGGAATGCAACTACAACAGTGAAAACACAATTGATCCGGCGTGGGGGAAAAAAAAAAGGGTTACATTGTTGTTTATGCTTACTAAAATGGTGGCGTAATACCTCAACATGTTCTTTTCTGTGTGTGCAGGCGTGTGAGGAGCCTCCCTCCATCTGCACGCCCATGAAGGAGCCCTTCTCCCCCCTGAACAATGTGGTGTCCACCGAGCCCTTCAGGGGCTGCTATGTGCGAGCTCAGCCCTTTGACGAGTTCACCTCCAGCAGTCGACGTTACCTGCCGCCGCAGGTGTGATCCTTTCCCCACGTCAACCGTGTCATTTTCCGTCCGACGTTATTAAATTCATGAGAGACAAAACATTAACTTTTTACTGCTGAAAATTGCAAAATTAACATAGGAGCCTTGATGCCAAAGGGTACGACTGCACTTGCACGCCTAACGTTTAAAACTGGAGAAGCTTTGATTTGGATAAAAGGTGAAATGACTTCAAAAATCAAGAATACTGGTAGTTTAGTTGCCTTAATTCAGGCCTTGTGTGTGTTTTGTTTTTATATTCAGTGCAGCATGGTTTTTGCAATACTATTTCGAAAAAGGAAAATCAATTTCGTTGAAGCTAGTGGAAAATAGGATTATTTTTCATCTTAAAATTTTTACCTTAGTTTTTTTTTTTTTTTTTAATCGATACTGTGTCAGTAAGTCTGGTGGCAAACAATGGATAGGGAGCAAAATTCGGCCCGGGAAAATATTCAACGTAGAGCTGTTCAATTACGGTAATCGAAATTCAATTACAATTTCAATTATTACACTCCACAATTAAAAAATCAGCAGAATCGTAAAAAAAAGATTATTAATACTGGTAGTAATTTTTGAGTTGTTTAAATTTATATATTTGCACAGTTTTTACATTTTAAAATAACAATCCATCCATCCATTTTCTTGACCGCTTATTCCTCACAAGGGTCGCGGGGGGTGCTGGCGCCTATCTCAGCTCCCTGGACTGGTTGCCAGCCAATCGCAGGGCACACGTTTCTTGTTTTGTAACCCCAAAAAAATTTCACCTTCAAGTTTTTGCCAACATAATTAAAAAAAAAATATTATTATAAATTCTGTTTGGCCAAAAAAAACATTTAATACTTAAATAATTAGTGTTTATATTTTTTTTCCTATTGGATTTAATCTTTTTAATTGTGTCAACATTTTCTTGTTTTGTACCAAATAAAAAACAAAACAAAAAGATCATCCTACTGCAAAGTGCACAAGCTGCACTCCAACTTCAAGTTTTTGCCAACATAAATAAACATATTAGAAATATATACTGTATTATAAATTCTGTTTGTCCAAAAATAACTTACATTATTATAGTGTTTGTTTGTTTTTTTTGTTTTTTTAATGATTAAACATTTTTCTTTTTTTTGTACCAAAAATATTTGTTTGAATAATCGTGATTTCAATTATTGCCAAAATAATTGTTTGTTTTTTCCATAATCGGGCAGCCCTACGTTATCAGCCATTGGGCCACTATTCTTTTTAAGCACTGGGGGGAAACCATGCCATGTAATTGACTGTAAAATTATTTTAACTCCGTCATTTTTTGGTCCCGAAGGTGTCATTCAAATCGACCCGCCATGTCAGCTTTCACATGGACGAGGAGGAGATCGTCCGCATCAACCCGCGCAAGGACGTGCTCATCCGAGGCTAC